>NC_071286.1:69693806-69768918 GCF_943735745.2 Anopheles bellator
CATTGCATCCCAATCGCGCGCATCGATCGATGCAATCGAATAAATCACGGATTTAAGCAAACCCTCGCTGCAACTCAGGCCCTCGGAATTGGCGCGCCATAAACTCGCAGTCGAACCGTTCGAGAGGCAATATCGTTGGCCTCTCGGCGAAGATGCTTCGATCACCTTAAAAGCACACCGTTCGGCAGCGGGAACCCCGCCTTTTCTGCTTCGCTGTCATTTGTAAAACCTTTCAAACCAGAGGCAGGGCGGCAGGGAGGACAGAAGCGGAACGATGTACCGGAACCTAGCCGCACACTAAATGGCCCTTTCTTCGCTGCTGGCACACAGTCATCGAAAAGTAGCTGTGACGCCCTCGACACGCAGGCGAACCGAGAAAGCTCAATTAGTTCGCTTCTCACCTTCACCGGTCGGTTTCACGTCCGGGGCTGCCACACCCGTTGATGGTGACGAAGGATCTAATTTCGTTTGGGTTCGCGCACGGTGACGAATTCATGCCCCACCCGGGCGGTTGGCGGCCCCGGCCTCCGGGTCCGGGCCATTTTCAATTTGTTGAGTTAATTGAACGGGAAATGGAAACACTGATCGATTCCCTGTCGACGATAATTATGTTCTTCCCTTTGGCCGCCAGGTGGGCTCGGCTGTGGGCGCGCCGTGTGCCATTTGTAAGGGTTTCCCTGTGATTTCGCCTACATTGTTGCCCGAGCCTAAACGGCTATCGGTCGTCGTCGTCGACCTGCCGGGGGTCAAGTGGGCCATTCCGGGATACATATCACACCGGAAATCGAACTGATTGAAGTCTCTAATTTTTGTTTCCTCTGTTTTTCCACTCCGCCACACACAGCCACTGGATCGGGATCAGCCGAATGGGCGGCCGCAGTGGCGGTTCACGGTGTTCGCGCAGGACGAGGGCGGCGAAGGGCTGGTCGGGTACGCGGACGTGCAGGTGAACCTGAAGGATATCAACGACAATGCGCCGATCTTCCCGCAGGGCGTCTACTTTGGCAACGTCACCGAGAATGGCACCGCCGGTATGGTGGTGATGACGATGACGGCCGTCGATTACGATGATCCGAACGAAGGTAAGTGGCCAGGCACCTTTATGGGGGGTCGATGGGTGGCTTGAAGCGCCGTTCGAGACCCCTAAAGCCTAAAACGGTCTCCGTTGCTCTCATCCGCAAAGGTACGAACGCGAAGCTGATATACTCCATCGAGAAGAACGTGATCGAGGAGGAAACGGGCTCGCCGATCTTCGAGATCGAGGCGGACACGGGCGTCATCAAGACGGCGGTGTGCTGCCTGGACCGCGAGCGCACCCCGGACTACTCGATCCAGGTGGTGGCGATGGACGGCGGGGGCCTCAAAGGGACCGGGACGGCCTCTATACGCGTCAAGGATATAAACGATATGCCGCCGCAGTTCACCAAGGACGAGTGGCTGACGGAGGTGGACGAAACGGACGGCACCAACCTGCCGGAGATGCCGATCCTGACGGTGACGGTGCACGACGAGGACGAGACGAACAAGTTCCAGTACAAGGTGATCGACAACAGTGGCTACGGGGCGGACAAGTTCACGATGGTGCGCAACAACGACGGCACCGGCAGCCTGAAGATCGTGCAGCCGCTCGACTACGAGGACCCGCTGCAGAGCAACGGCTTCCGGTTCCGGATACAGGTGAACGATAAGGGCGAGGACAACGACAACGACAAGTACCACGTGGCGTACTCGTGGGTCGTGGTGAAGCTGCGCGACATCAACGACAACAAGCCGCAGTTTGAGCGACCGAACATCGAGGTATCGGTGTACGAGAACGCGGACGTTGGCAAGACGCTCGAAACGTTCAAGGCGACCGACCCGGACCAGGGCGGCAAGAGCAAGGTTTCGTACGCGATCGATCGTTCGTCCGACCGGCAGCGCCAGTTCTCGATCAACCAGGAGGGCACGGTAACGATCCAGCGTAATCTGGACCGCGAAGTGACACCCCGGCACCAGGTGAAGATCCTGGCGATCGACGATGGCATCCCACCGAGGACGGCCACCGCCACGCTGACGGTGATCGTGCAGGACATCAACGATAACCCGCCCAAGTTCCTGAAAGACTACCGGCCGGTGCTGCCGGAGCACGTGCCACCGCGCAAGGTGGTTGAGATCCTGGCGACGGATGACGACGATCGGTCCAAGAGCAACGGTCCCCCGTTCCAGTTCCGGCTCGATCCGGGCGCGGACGACATCATCCGGGCGTCGTTCAAGGTGGAGCAGGATCAGAAGGGTGCGAACGGGGACGGGATGGCGATCGTGTCGTCGCTTCGATCGTTCGATCGCGAGCAACAGAAGGAGTACCTGATCCCGATCGTCATCAAGGACCACGGTAACCCGGCGATGACGGGCACGTCCACGCTGACCGTGGTGATCGGGGACGTGAACGACAATAAGATGCAGCCCGGCTCGAAGGACATCTTCGTGTACAACTACCTCGGCCAGGCGCCCGACACGCAGATCGGCCGGGTTTACGTGTACGACCTGGACGACTGGGACCTGCCGGACAAGAAGTTCCACTGGGAGGCACAGGAGCACCCGCGCTTCAAGCTGGACGAGGACACGGGCATGATCACGATGCGCCAGGGTACGCGGGACGGCCGGTACCATTTGCGGTTCAAGGTGTACGACCGGAAGCACACCCAGGCGGACGTGCCGGCGAACGTGACGGTGACGGTGCGCGAGATCCCGCACGAAGCCGTCGTCAACTCGGGCTCGATCCGGATAGCGGGCATCACGGATGAGGACTTTATCCGCGTGTGGAACTACCGCACGCAGAGTCTGTCGCGCAGCAAGTCGGACCGGTTCAAGGATAAGCTGGCGGACCTGCTCAACATCGACCGCGAGAACGTGGACGTGTTCAGTGTGCAGCTCCGCCGCAAGCACCCACCGCTGACGGACGTTCGCTTCTCGGCCCACGGTTCCCCCTACTACAAGCCGGTCCGGCTGAACGGGATCGTGCTGATGAATCGGGAGGACATCGAGAAGGAGGTCGGGATCAACATCACGATGGTCGGCATCGACGAGTGTCTGTACGAGAACCAGATGTGCGAGGGTTCGTGCACCAACACGCTGGACATCAACTCGCTGCCGTACATGGTGAACGCCAACAAGACGTCGCTGGTCGGGGTCCGCGTGGACGTGCTGGCCGAGTGCACTTGCGGTGCGCGCAACTTCAGCAAAGCCGAATCGTGTCGCTCGTCTCCGTGTCACAATGGGGGCCGCTGTATGGAGACCCGGTACGGGTTGTCGTGCTCCTGTCCAACCGGCTACACGGGACCACGGTGCCAGCAGACGACCCGTAGCTTCCGTGGTAACGGGTGGGCCTGGTATCCGCCGCTCGATATGTGCGATGATTCGCATCTTAGCTTCGAGTTCATCACGCGCAAGTCCGACGGGTTGCTCCTGTACAATGGTCCGATAGTGCCACCCGAACGGGACGAGCTGCTCGTGTCGGACTTTGTGTCCGTCGAGCTGGAGCGGGGTTTCCCGCGGCTCCTGATCGATTTCGGGTCCGGCACGCTCGAGCTGCGCGTCAAGACGAAGAAGAGCCTGGACGATGGCGAGTGGCACCGGCTGGATGTGTTCTGGGACACGGAGAACGTGCGGCTCGTGGTGGATAACTGCCGATCGGCCGAAGTATCTGAGATGGAGGACGGATCACCGCCCGAGTTTGACGATTCGTCGTGTCAGGCCCGTGGCATCATCCCGCCGTTCAACGAGTATCTGAACGTGAACGCACCGCTCCAGATCGGTGGGTTCTACCGTGAGCAGTTCGATCCGACGCACTACCGCTGGAACTACATGCCGTCCGGGAAGGGCTTCGACGGGTGCATCAAGAACCTGGTGCACAACAGCAAGCTCTACGATCTGGCCCATCCGGGACTGTCCCGCAACAGTGTGGCCGGCTGCCCGCAAACGGAGGAGGTATGCAGCCAGAGCGAGCAGACGGCTCGCTGCTGGGAACACGGCAACTGTGTCGGTAGCTTCACCGAGGCCCGCTGTCAGTGCCGTCCGGGTTGGACGGGGCCAGCCTGTAACATTCCGACCATCCCGACCACCTTCAAGCAGCAGAGCTACGTCAAGTATGCGCTCAGCTTCGAACCGGACCGGTTCAGCACGCAGATCCAGCTTCGGTTCCGGACACGCGAACAACACGGCGAGCTGTTCCGGGTGAGCGATCAGCACAACCGAGAGTACGGCATTCTGGAGATCAAGGACGCGCGGTTACGCTTCCGGTACAACCTGAACTCACTGCGCACGGAGGAGAAGGACATCTGGCTGAACGCGATCGCCGTGGACGATGGTCAGTGGCACGTGGTGCGCGTGAACCGGCACGGATCGGCAGCCACCCTCGAGCTGGACGGTGGCGAAGGACGTCGCTACAACGAAACGTTCCTGTTCGAGGGCCACCAGTGGCTGCTGGTGGACAAGCAGGAGGGCGTCTATGCCGGTGGCAAGGCCGAGTACACGGGCGTGCGGACGTTCGAGGTTTACGCCGACTACCAGAAGAGCTGTCTGGATGACATTCGGTAAGTGGCTGCTCGTGGTGGTGAGGCGAACCGGGGACCGGGGTGTTAACTGTGTGTTCTTTGCTTATCGCAGGCTCGAAGGAAAGCACCTCCCGCTACCGCCGGCCATGAACGGAACGCAGTGGGGCCAGGCAACGATGGCACGGAACCTGGAGCGGAACTGCCCCTCGAACAAACCGTGCGCCAACGTCATCTGCCCGGATCCGTTCGAATGCGTCGACCTGTGGAACGAGTACGAGTGCACGTAAGTATGCGGCCCCGAGCACCTTGTGACCCCATCCCATCCCCGCCCCGCGGTCCCATCACCCCGAAAGTCCCAAGGCGCCAGGTCCTCTTTTCAGGTCAACCCAGGAGGATGGCAGCCTCCGTCATAAACTTCGCCTCTCGTTCTCGCCACCATCATCATCACACTCATCATCGCTCCATTCGACACACTTATTACTTATTTCGAACTTGTTGTTATGTTTGCATGCTTATCTGTATGTGTGCTGAGTTTGTATGTGTGCGCTTGTACCTTGCGGCAGGAGAACTCGCTTTTCGTGGAACGTGTGCGCGGGATTAAGTAATGTGTGCTGTGCGAGCTTCGCTTCTCGGAAAAGTGATTTTTCCAGTCCGTGGCCGGAAACGGAAGCAGTCCCAGGGAGCAGCACTCACCGTAGGACCGGGTGGAAAGATTAACTGCCAACAGGAAGCACTAATGAGCGAGTGTTTGGTTGACACACGGAAGAGAACGCGTTTTGGTTTGTTTATTTGCGTCCGCCAAGAGTGGCCCGGTTGGATCCTTTTTGCAGTAGCTTCACCATAACGAAGCACTGATTGGCTGCTTCTCGCCGGTGGATTTCACTACCGTTGGCCACCTCCTGAAAACGGGTGATCCCCATCGGGCGCCTTCCTTTATCGGGGTTCCCTGTCGTTACCTTGGTTGGCCTCTGACCTCCGCGAGCGGCGCGACACTGTTTATCTAATCACGAGCTCTCTCGCTCTTCGGTGGAAATTATGCGCGCCGACTCTTGAGCAGATGCTCTGCCGTTGTCCCGAAGGACGGTGAAACAGAAACCCGGCACAATGGCTTCTTCACGCGCGCACCCTTGATAACGTGAATAGAAAAGAGAGCAGATTTTTATCATCTTCACACAGTCTCATCCCGGTCGCCACCGTAATTTGCTGCCACTCTCTCGAGGGAATCCTGGCCGGGACGCGTCCTTCGCCGTTCGACACGCGACGGCACAGCACAATGAAGCACCGAGGAAACAGAGTGGCGCTGCTACGGTTGGCCGCGGGAGTTAGATTACGACTCCGAAGAAGCCGTGACTTCTTTTGTCAAACCCGAGCGCCTGAGCTTCTCGGGCTGATGCTTTGCTCCTTTGCCACGGTGAAACTTTTGCGCTCGTTGATTTGCGCTCAAGAAGCTCCCGGCTTCCGGTTTTCGGTGACGTCCTTGAAATGTAGAATTGTAATGATGGTGTCCGATGACACGAAGACCGAGTCTCTCGTAAGGCGTAATTGCAAACAGAAACTTTACAACAAGAGAGCTCCCCGCGCCGCCCGATGATATCATAATCAAGTGCTGTGCGCGTGGTGGCCGTCGGCCGGAGAAGCGAAGGATTCGCGTGAAACCGAATGCGGAAAGAATCATCCGACAACCTTGCCGGGGCTCGGTGTGAATAAAAACCCAGGCCACGGGTAGGCCTTCACAATCACGGCGCGGGCACACAGAGAACACCAAAAATCCAATCAGTTACTCAAGAGCCGCGTCCCCGCGAGATGATGCGCGGGGATTGAAAATGATATCAGTTCCTCCGGCGCCAATAATGCCGGTGCAAAAGTGCAGCCGCGAACTGGGGGGGGCAAATGTTGTGGGGCTTTTGCGAAGCGGATCTCATTTTGTCTGTCAGCGGATTTATGTCGGGCTGGGCCGGTCGCTGGATGGATTGTGCCTGTGCGCCATTAAACATCGAAACCGGGGCTGTGATATTGAAAATTTTACGTCGGCCGTGTTTTTATTACGATTTTCCCACGCAAAAATCCCTCATAACGCGTGGCAATATTAATTTTTTTTTTCTCTTCCGGTCACAACACCGCAAAGCGGCTCTGCGCCGTGAGGATATGTGTTTGCGTCCGGACTCGGAACCGGTGCCAGTATATTCCGCTTTGCCGACAGGATTTTGATGCTCCCACCCCATCATTAATCCTGGCAATTGGCAACGATGGGACGATTGGTAGTGGATTTGGGTAAAGCCGCCGCCGGCCGGCCGGCCTGCGGGCTTGCCGCGGTTGATTGAAGCATAAAGGTGGAGCCTTACGTTTTTTTTTGTTCACGGATCACCGTCGTTGAACCTTCCGCGCTCGGGCTGGGGCCCGAAAAAGGTTGCCTTTATTAGACCGGCGGAGGATATCAAATATCAATGCAAACACACGGCGATGTACGAGTCAAGGCACGAACCCGTCGCCCGCTGGAAGCATCCTTGCCTTGGGGTCCGGGAGAACCGGAATGGAAGTGACATACTAATTGGGTTACACATGCGGTGGGCGGTAAACATACGGTGGGTCAAACAAACAACCAGCGACCGACCGAACTGTTTTGCTTCCGCTTCCTTCGCCCGAGGCCAACCCGAAGAACCGGAGAACGGAACCAGCTAATAAAAAACAAACACGCATACTTAAAACATTCAATTCAATTCACTCGTGGCGTGGCGGTACTTGACCCCACCGTGGCGAGAGGCTCGCTTCGTACACTACAAACGACTTCCGGGACCCGGGTTGTCCAAGACTGCCAACCAGTCTTCCTGCGTCGGGCACGCCGTCACCTGGAAGTGAGTTAAAGCTGTGTCGCGCCTCTTTTCACGAGCTTTCCGTTCGCAATCCCCTTAGTTCCCACCGGCTGAATCTATTATTTAGCTCCGTCGGTACGGGCAAATCGGTTCCGGCTCAATCGGAGTGTCGGTAACGGGGGAGAAGATTGTTACTACTCCGATGTCGCCCTTCAGCGTCTCCGGGCGAACGAACGGCTTATGGCGATTACTCTATCATCGGAACCGGACCGCCAACGGCAAGCTGCGTGTGGCGTTTGATAGATTAGAGATGGCGTTTCGCCGTCAGAATTTGCCTCTGTTTCGACGGCACATCTTAAAGTGGACCCTCCTTGTCGTGCGTTGGCCCTTGTTTGAGTTCGACTTCACACGGATCGGTGACGGAATTTTAACGGAACACTTTTCAATCGGACTGTTTTGGAATTGACACAAAATTTGGCAAACATGCCTCTACTTTTTGAGCACTTCAAAGTGTCCTGTGTGCTCAATGGTGGCCATGGCCAGTAGTTTGTGTTTGCAGTCAGTGCAAGCATCAATCCACTCCCTAATGGAAGCAATCCACGCGCGACATCAACCCGACCACAATCCGGGCCGGATGTGGTTTGATTTGATTTATTTGCCTTCCGTCCCTACGGACCCCTACGGAAGAGTGGGCCTATATGTGCCGCTTTTCGCCCATCACCCATCGGATGGCCTACGTGTAAACAAGACTGGTGGCTTTGCTAAGTTTGATGGTAATATATCATGAAATTACATTTAAAATGTAAATTCCAAGTCCGAACGATTGGGAGCGGTGTGCCGGTGCTTCGCTTCCGGTCAGTCCGGTCCCGGGAGACTGATTGGAATTGTTATAATTTATAGTTGCAACCGAACGGCACTTACTCTCTACCTCCCGGGGCGCGTGCACTATCGGAATCGGAATCGGTACGGAACGGGGACTCCGACTCCGAAGAGCTGAAAATGTTTTCGTTTTAATATTTACGCATCAACCGGCTGTGATTCTCTTCCGGGCTGGCTGGCGCAGCATAGCCTCGTTCCGAAAGATGCCAAATAACTGTAATGTGTAATGTGGCCCCATTGAAACCCATTAGGAGCGGAATTCATCGCAGGCTGTGCAAGCTTGTTTCGGTTCTGCTGAAGCGTGTGTGCCGGAGTTTGGGTTCGGGTGGCCATTCGGAAGAGAGATCCATATTTTTATGCTCCATATTTACACGGAATGGGGCACTATCGAGTGGCGTGTGTTCGATCTTGTGTTGCGCTTCCATGATTTCGAATTGTTTTCAATTTATACGTTCGTATGTAGTGTTCGCTTCGGTTTGAAGTATCATTGAATTTCCTGCACCATTTTCAAAATCATAAATATCGCCCACCAACACAATGGCTCATCATCATCATCATCATCATCGGGCGTTATTGGGAACAGCTTCCGAAAGGGAACCCCCGGGCCACACGTTACACACGAAATTCCACATAAGGCGCACATCAAAAGAGGGACCCCACATAATGGGGTCTCACACCGCGCGTGCAGTTCCCCGAAGAAGACCCCAGCGGGCGGACCCTCGAAAAGCACCTTATCATCCTGTCCTGACCATCGAAACAAATGCCCCAATAGCCCCATCGTGCCCCAATCAGCACCAGCTGGCGGGCAGAGTAGCGCCGCCGGCCGCTGATTCAGAACGCGCCCGATTAGCATATCAGACCACGGGCGCGTTTCGCGCCGATGCATTTCGCGAACCGGGCACCACCGGACAGAAAATACCCGGGCGCCACAAAATATGGCCCCCGGCGGAGCCACGAGCGCGGAACGTTTCGAAAGTAAATGAACCGTACCGTAAATCAATCATAAAATCAATCAATCAACCGGATCCCACCTTGTCCGAAGCCCTCCCTAGCGGCATTCGTAGCATGAAGAATGGAACTGAAATTTAAATTTAACGAACAATTTTTCAACCCCAAATCCTCTTTTGCGCGCCGCAACACAACAAACAACTAACCGACAGCTGTGGCGAAGGACGTGTCATGTCGCCGGACGGTAAGGGCTGCATGGATCGGAACGAGTGTCTCGACCTGCCCTGCCTGAACGGTGGGGTTTGCGTGAACCAGGACCCGCGGCTCCGGTACCGCTGCGACTGCCCGGACGGCTTCTGGGGCGAGAACTGCGAGCTGATCCAGGAGGGCCAAACGCTGAAGCTGAGCATGGGCGCCCTGGCCGCCATTCTCGTGTGTCTGCTAATCATATTGAGTGAGCATCGCTTCCGTAGCGGCCCACCCCTACCGTGGCCGTTTGCGGGGCCGTTCTTTATGTTGCCGTTGCGTCCGTTTTGCATGATGTTCGTTTGGTTGTAATGTAGTTAGTCACTGTTTAGGCCACCTCACGAACCTATCCTTTGACGAAGAGTGTGAGATGGTAATGAAAGTCCCACGTATCCCCTAGCCCTTTCCCAACCAAAGGGTCAGTCTGGCCCCACAAACCCCGTGGTGGGGACCGGTAAGTAGCTCCCGAGTAGCCGTGCTAATCGTTTCTACGTTTCTTTTCTTTTTTTTTTTCTCTCCTTCGGTTCTTTGTTCCGTTAATTTTGGCTCACGTTCGATCACCCCGTGTCTTCCCGTTGATATGGCACCATCATCATTTTGTTGCGTTTTGGGAATCGTTGTAAATATCTCGCCCTGGATTGCAAACCCTACACACACACACACAAACACACACGAATCGGGGGTCCCAAAACGGGCAGCTGTCCGGCTGGCTACAAACCGTCCGGGGCGCAGTGCGTCAACGCGAACGAGTGTCTGTGGCATCCGTGCCAGAATGGGGGCCGTTGCCGGGACTACAGTCCGCCGAAAAAGTACGAATGTATCTGTTCGCTCGGCTTCACCGGGGCCCACTGCGAGCTGGAGCTGCTCGCTTCCGGTGTGCTGACCCCGTCCCGGGACTTCATCATTGCCCTCATCATCTGCGTCAGTACACTCATGCGTAAGTAGAGCTCGGCCGAGGCCACCGAGCGGACCAACCTAACCAACGGCAACGACAACACCGCCGATACACTAACCACGAATAACCAATGTGAATCTCCGCACGACGATCGAACGCAGGATTGGGCAATCGAAGAGAAAAGAATTCGTCCTTACACTCAACAGTGTCTCATTGGCTTAAATAGGAAAAGAGAAAAACAAACCCCCTGCAGCATGCATGGCATTGAAATGCAAATTGATTGAATCTACCTTCGCCCCTCGAATAATTGGAGAGCTCGGGTTGTGAGCTGCGGCACTCGATAATGGAATTGATGGAAAACAAATTGTTCGCACTTGGGTTGGGTTTTGCTAAAAGCACCCGGAGAGTCTCGCCCGGAAGTAGAAAACTAAAACAAAAGCCCTGCTAAAAACACATTTCACGCCATGTTTATTTAATTCCCACGCGCTAACCGGGCCGGGCGAGAGGTTAATCAACAACGAAAACCGGAGAAAAGGATATCTAGCCCTTCCGGCCCGGGGGGAATGCTTTCACAATACAACCCGCCACTAGCAAACCACTAGCCGTGATGGGTTCCTGCTCTTTGGGCGAAAATGCCCCACAACACACAGAGGCCCCCCCGCCGAAATGGACCGACTTCAAAGCTTCTCTCTCGCTTCACATCGAACGATCAACGCACTTTTTTCCCCCTGACCACCGATCACGCGACGGGGCATGGTTTCGGCCACCCCGAGGGTGATGAAAATCCAGTTAAAAATTCCAGTGCCAATTGTTGTGACAATATCGTTTTCAATTTAGAGTAAAAATATCGCCATCGACGTTCCCCTCCAACCAACAGAGAGAGAGAGAGGCCCGGGCCAGAATGGGACACAGCGAAATGCGGAAAACAAACGACCCGTATTTTCGGTCCCGAAAGCTTTTCCAATCCCCCAGGGCGACGGACCGCGGGCGTTGTGCTCTTTTGCCATGGTTTTCCACCCAACGCTTTCTGTGTGGTCTCTATTCTATTTTCCCGGGAAACAGAACGCCCTCCGGGCACTCTGGGTTAGAGTTTTAAATATTCAATATCCACCGAATCCCGGGCCGCGGCTCGGCCCTCTAGCCGCCCCGAGCATCATGTGCTCTGTTCCGACACGAAGCGAGCTAAAGTGAGCACCAGCAAATAAAAGCGAACTCAGCGGACCGCACCCAGTGCGTGGTGGGAACTGTGACAGCAAGGACAGCGCACTGTAGGACCGCTTTTTGTGCACCGCTTCGTGGTGCGTTACACGGTTATTATCATAAGCCACAGCCATAGACACTTATCCGGAGGCCACTTGGTGCCGCCAACAGGACTTTTCCACCTTGCGTTCGTTCCGTCGTGCGGGACGGGGGTTTGTATGGCCACCATCCGCCAGCGGCCTTCACGCACGCCATCACTAGCTTAGTGCGCCCTGCACGTGTGAATAGTTTCATTTCTTTGTCGTAGACACATGTGTTATTTCAGGTCACTTGGCTCACAGTGGGCAACCCGTTGCCAATCAAATTTCACTCATTAATGCGGCATGCAGCTTTTAGAACGAATATTTCATTCACTCCCCTCAAGAGCTTGATTCAAACCTTTCACTAGTGACTAGTGTGTTGACCAATAAAAAATCCGCAAAAAGTATTGTTTGATCGGCAACTCATGGGTTCAGCCCCGGGTGGGTTTGGCAAAAAATGAAAGAATTCTCGGCTTACGCGAACCGCGGTGCACCGCGAGATGCACTCTTTCGCTCTCTCGCGAGTTCATTGTTGAAATCCGTTGAAACTCTTTCTATTTTTTCGCCAGCACCGCCCGGGGTTCACAATACCGGGGCCACACTCGTCACTAAGAACTGGTGGCGGCGGCGGCAGCGGTGCCCGACAAAAACCCGACTCCGGCAACCATATGAAGACGTTGTACACTTTACCGACGTGGCGTGCATGCTTTCCGCCGTCGTTCGTTTCGGTGTTCCTAGCCCCGCTAGCCCCACATCGACAGTCTGCGTGTCGGTGCCCTCCGTGGTTCCATGTGTTTTCCGCTGTTCCGACTCGATTCCTCTTCCTGTGCGAAAAACCGGGAAAGAAACCCATCCGAACGGAAACCCATCATGTGGTGACTTTCAGGCTTTGGCCCCCCCCTCTCGGGCCGGCCCGGGGCAGGAAACCACAGACCACCGCCCAGCCGATGGTGCTGCAATGGTCATCTCGGTCCATTTATTCTGTCCCTTCCGCTGGTCGGAGGGTTTTGCAAAAAACACGAAGCACAATGGTGGCCAAATTTTGCCACGACTGCACGAAATGTGTCACGATACGAGGCAGGAGGAAGCCGAACCGGAAGCGAGAAAACACAATGGTGGGGAGGGGAGGCCGGGTCCAGCTTAAGGGCTGGGCTTCCATTTTTAATGCGCCCGCAAATTGAAACGCCCTTTCTCTCTAACCGGCGCCACCTTTCTTTTCCGTCGCACAGTCCTGGTGCTGGTGTTTGTGGTCTACAACCGGAGGCGAGAGTCGCACATCAAGTACCCGGGCCCGGATGACGATGTCCGGGAGAACATCATCAACTACGACGATGAGGGCGGCGGCGAGGACGATATGACGGCGTACGACATCACGCCGCTCCAGATCCCGATCGGGCCGATGCCGGAGCTGACGCAGTGCAAGATGCCGCCGTTGATGTGTAAGTGCCGCCCGGATTCCCTGGTTGGCCCCCTTGGCCGAGCCCACTGACGAGTGATTTTGTTTTTCCTGCTATCTCCCACAAAAACCAACCCAGATCCAGTCATGACGATGGGACCGGGCCACGAGCCTAACGTGGGCATGTTCATCGACGAGCACAAGAAGCGCGCCGACAGCGACCCCAACGCACCCCCGTTCGACGATCTGCGAAACTACGCGTACGAAGGCGGCGGCAGCACGGCCGGATCGCTCAGCTCGCTGCAGTCAGGTGAGATTCGGGTCCGGATTCCCCCCGTTCCCCGGAAAACCCCCATTTATTTTCCACAATTTTCCGTTTCACGTCGCGCAAAAATCAATTCCTGTTAATGCATTACACCCCGTTTACAAATGGCGGCCGCCACAAATGGAGCCACATTAAACACCCTTTCGCGGGGGCGCATTAATAATAAACGTCGAAGAGTCGAAAAATAATTTCCTTTCATTTATCCGATCAACCGGCAGCCGCCGGGCTGTGGCAGTATCGGCGACGTGGCACAGTTTATGGGCAAATAAAAAGTGATCAATTTGTGTTCATGCTTTATCTACTTCCATATTGGCGGATCGTGCGAAACGCGCTGAAATACGTTTATCGTCCGTTTTATCACGAACACCACGCCCACACGCGGGGTTCGGTTGATCCGCCCGCAGTTACGGTACGGCACGACTCGGCCCCGAAGCGGGCGGGAATGCAGTTTTCCCGGGAGCTCTGCGGGGTTGGTGGTGAATTATTAAAAATTATTTTCAATCCGCGCGCGATGCGTGCAGAAAATGGGGCAGACATTAAAATTCCCGCATTCCGATGTTCCGAGTGGTTTCGTGTGTGTCCCCTTCCTCTCAAGGGGACATCCGACGCCTTGTGCGACCCTAAATCCTAGCTTTGTTGGACCCCTTAAAAGTTGGTGAGGAACGGCGAACAAACGAGATTAGGTGCTGTGTCTCCCGTTCGGGGGCCAAAAATCGATCCACGCTGTGTGGCGAGTGGAAATGGAAAAGCAATGCGAATGCGTCACATTCGCTCTGTGCCCACGCCGCGTCGGGTTCCTTCCGGGCCGGCATATCACCGTCGGGACACGCCGGACCTTCTCCTTATCGCGCGCCAGACAATGTAACAGTTAAAGTCCACATAATGTGGGCAACGCTCCGTTTGGCCCCGTTCCGTGCCTGCGCTTTTCAGATTTTTCGGGGGTCTCGGGAAAACTCGCCTTTAATGCTGTGCACCCTAAGCAGCTTACCGTATGATACTTCGAGGGTATTTAATTTCGTGTCTCTCTTTTCACGATCTCTCGCCCCGCTCCAAAATAGGTACTGACGACGAGGTGCAGGAGTTCGACTACCTGGACGCCTGGGGACCCCGGTTCGACAAGCTGGCCAACATGTACGGCGATCATCATCCGACTGAGCTTGATGATTTAAATTAAATCCTGGCTCCGGTATCGATCGTCCCGGGCGGCCGTGTTTCGCCAAGAGGAACGGAAAAAGGACATCAGCAAACCCGAGCAAAGCAAGCAACCGAACACAACAAGAACAACCCACAGGCACACCGGGTCGATGCTGGTCTCCGCATCGAACCACAAACAGATTATTAACGAAAGCCAAGGATACGAAAACCGAAGTAAGAAAAAAAAAAGGCGAGCGACGAAGAGAGAGAGAGAAAAAAGATTTTGTTACAAACACACCGACAGCACACACCGGAACGGGGCGCGCACTCCGGGACGAAGGTGCCGGAGACTTTTACGGTAGCAAGAAAACGCCGGACGTGGGACACGCGGCACTTTTACGCCAGTGCGTTTTTAGTCAAATTTACTTCGAAACCTCGGCTCTCGCGAGTACTTAGTAGCCAACCAGCGACAGGAGAGAAACACGAAAAACCTGCGCCCTGGCGACCGATCCCGACTCCTCACGAACGAACGGTCAACCGGCCGCCAGCCGCCAAACCAGCCACTCATCATCATCATCATCATGGTGTTGTTGGTTGACGGTGATGGTGCGCCGGTCGGTGGCCTAAAGCGGACACTGCCGAGGTATCGTTTCGCCGGCGTCAAGGTGAGTCCTCCACAAGACAACCTACTCCTGAACAACGCCGGATTCCCGGTCCTAGTGTGTTGTGACCGCACAACAACCGCCACCACCACACAGTAATCAGTCGTCCAATTTTGGTTTGGCTGCCCCCCCGTAAGGGACCTTCCGTTGTTCCGTTCGGTTGGCCGATTCCGGTGCTGATAATGTCCCCACGAGGCAAAAACCGCAGGCCACACGGCACGGCACGGCACGACACGGCGCATCGATTTTCTCCGTTTTAAACCAAAGTTTAATTTTAAGGCACTATTGTTAGGACTTAGGCGCGCAAGGTGTGGACACACTGCCGGAGGTAGAACCGCGAGAGGCGCGGGCACAAGTTTGAAGAAATCGATGACGAGTGATCGATCACGAACGGACACCCCCAAAAACCTGTTCTTTCGGGGAGGGCCGTGGAGCGTGAATCCGTTCCGGCAACCGCCGTTGATGGGCTGGTTGATGAATCGAAGGGTTGTAATTTGGCCCGGCGTCGGGTGGAAACGATGTTCGTTCCGCTTCCGATCGAAGTACCGATTGTGGTTCCGGTTACGCTACACATGTCAAAGATCGTGCAGGGAGAACGTGAAGAGGATCGCGCTTGAAGTGCTCTAATTTATTGATGAACGTACGATGCAATAGAAAAACAATAGACCTTCCAAGGGGTACCCGTTTTTACAGGTCCATTCGGTAATGTTAGTTTGTTAAACTCATGTCCTTTCCCACTGCCACAGTACACGGCGTGAGGTGAAAACAATTTTAGAACTGGCCATAACCGCCGAGAGGCACCTTCGCGCAGAGGAGGGTTGTATCGTATGATTTGATTTAAGTTTGCTTTCATCACGCCCTTAGAAATATGGGTCACCGGGAGCCGCCGGCGTTCGGCTGTGGGTTGAAAGTTGTAAAAAGCTAGTTTTATACGCTTGTGTATCATACGTTCGTTGAGGTTGTTTTTTTGTTTTGAGTATAGTTTTAGCTTCGCACTTAGTTTTGCCATCCACAGCTGATGGCAGGAGTTTGTTTCGGTTCGTTTTGCGTTCGTTCTGTTCGCCTTCTTTCGTATGTCTCAACAGAGGGGGTCAAAGACTATTACACGCAGCATTGCCACGGACATTGGGCAGTGGTTTGAAACCCGGAACCCGAAACGGAAGAGATTGATACCCGTGTTCCTCATTCGTCAGAGAGCGAGATCATGCGAGACGTAACGCGGGGTCTTTTGGTGTGCGCAAACTCTAGGCGTAAGTAAATCAAATATACAACCACACGCGGTATTGGATTAAGACAAGATCAGCTTCTAACGCACCTCCGAACCTCACGCGCTCGCCACGTGTCTAGAGCCTCGTCGTTGTAGTGTAGTAGGTCCATCTCGCGTAACTGGTCCCAATTTGGTGGTGCCGCTCCCCGCGTATCCTAGTAGTTAACCCACAAGCAGCGGACGAACTGGGGTTGCCATTGCTTTCGTACTCTAACCGCTCTCTCCCGGTGTGTTCGGTGACACTTTTCTACCGAGATGCGCAACGAGCAAGTATTAGCGCCTAAGCCTCCCCCCGGCGGAGGGCCGCGCATGAATTCGTAAACTTATGTACTCTCTAGTAATTAATTTATTCCGCCGAATGTAACCGGGCGGAATGTGGCGTGTGGGGTGGCGCGCGCAGAACGAAGCGAAACAAAACTGATATTACACGTACCCAAAGACTGTAACACATGTTAGTTTGGCGGAAGCCAGGCGGTTTTAGTTGTCACGATAAGTTACTGGTAAGTTACACAGAACAGACAGACAGAGACAGAGCGTCGGAGCGCCCGCGGCGGGGTTTTATTATTTTCGGTTCCGTTCCGCGCAAGTAGTGCATTTAACGCAAGGACGCGCGAGGGCCTGTCTGCAACTGAGGGCAGGGCAGCAGCAGCAAATGGTAACGATAAACTAGAGGAGTAAGCCGATTAGACAGATAACTGCATTATCTTATTATTAAGTATTGACTATAAATGGACACTAATAGAGGGTCGTGACGAGGGCTCGCGACCATTTTTTTATGCCATACCCACAGACAGACCGATACGTCCCACAGTCAAACACGGCACGGGCACGGGGTGAGGCTACGAGGGGAACACTAAGTATTGTGTAAGGTTAGCAGAGTCCGACCTAAAGAAAAATGGATGAAAATTACAGCTCCCATGGCGATAATATTCCGACAGGCCACGCGGCGGTGGTGGTGGTGGTGGTGCGGGGTGGGCCACCACTCTATCTATTGTACTATGTGTAAGAGATCTGAAACGAAACAAACAAAACCACTAACAACAACAACTAATTTATTCCTCAAAACTTTTATTGAGTTTTACAAACCTAAATAATCGAACGGAGGCACCCGTCTCTGTTGGGCGCGCGCGCGACACGTGGCTGGGGCCCCATTTCGTTCGTATTGAACCGCTCGTGGCGCCGTTTTTAAACAAAATATTTGAAGAAAAAAAAACCACTAACCAAACTGGTCGACGTGTACGGAATTAGTAGAGAGCAAATCCTGGGAGATGAATGCGAACACGTCACAACCTAATACATAAACACCCCATTTCGAGGAGCGAACACTAGACAAAAACGATCCGACGCGGGGACAGTCACACTCCGGCGTCGTCACACCGTGAATTAGGTTTCCGCATTGTGTGTCTCACTCGGACACACTTTTCCTCATCAGTTTTCGCGCCATCATTGTAGCCGAACGTGTCCTCGTTTTGCGAATCATATTAATGGGCCACTCCACTCTCGTGTTGCACTCTACTGCACATTCCCCGTTCATTGTTGATGATTTCGTTCGGCGTATAGGTAAGGTATAGGTCTCTCCCTGCACGCGGGCAGCTGCCCCACAAACTGCTCAGCCATGATAGCCATTCACACGTTGCATGCGCATACACGTAAGGGTACATTTAACGAAGAGTTTGAACAGTGAAACTACAGGACACAGGAGCGTCGTTAGGACACAGGGGCACACTCGGGGAAAACTCGCTCATACACGGAGGAGACTCTAGGGGAAACTCGATATCATAGAACGGTGCAACAGCAACACGACACTCTATAGCCTAATATCAACGCCAGACCACTCACTAACAGATGCAATAGACCCGGCACAAAAATGGAGCAGCAAAATTTGGACAACCGAAACACAACCACACGGCACCTTTATCCACTCACTGCGAGATCGTTAGTTAATTGAGTAAAAACAATATATTTATATATATGAGCAAGTATATATGAATGACTTTTTAAATAAAACCCCAAAACCGCACAGAGCAGAGCGAGAGAAGGGTGCAAATGGGGAGGAAAGTCCCCTTTTCTGGCGCCACTTTCCGTCTCTAGGGCCGTTTCCATGATCCTGACGCTCTCCATCACTCTCCGAAACGCACTCCCTTGGCCCAGGGTGAGAGGGCAATCGGGACAACAGAAAGTCAACAGTTGTGCGTGACCCCACCATTAATGTCCGCAGCGGGGGGGGTCACTGTTATGGAAGACGATGAGGTGAGGTGGAATGGAAACTAATAGAAAGACAGCGAGAAACAGACAACAAACGAAGCGAAGTGGCATCTCCGAAAGAGTGTGAGCGGGTGTGAGAGTAAAGATAGGGCAAAGAGGGAGGACCCTTAAAAGTGCAGTAAATATTATTAAATAGCGATACCAAAATCCTAGTTGTAAATATAGTGAAATGATATTAAAGCAAAAATCAGGCCGAGCGATGGCGATGACGGGCGCGAGAAAAACACCCATTGTTTCCCATTGCAAGTAGACAAAAAAGCAACAAAAACACATACAAACACACGTACACACCCCCATTGAGAACACAGAACCGACTCCGGGCACCCGGGGGCCGTCGCAAATACTCATAAAAAAAGGAGGGCCCCCCCCTTGGTGGAGCTAAACAGTTCGCTAAAGTTGGTGTGGCTCACACTACATTAAATCTATCACCTCGTAGTGGCCCGAACGGCCGACCGTTGTGTGGCCGCTTCCTCACGGAGCGGGGACAACGGCGTTGTTGGGTCAACGCATTCCGCGCCATCTTCCTCGCAACGAACCCTAGGCAGCAATGCATGCAAATTTTCCACAGAGAGCGCCATAAAAACGATCCGAGGGCTTCATAAGAAAAAACACATCCCCCCCCCAACAACGTCTTGATGTTTACCTAGAACAGTTTCAACGGTTCGACCGCCTCAACAACAAAACACAGCGCGGGGTATCGATGAAGCGACAACTATGATAAACCACAAAAATGATTGTAACAATAGACAGGCATGGGGGAGGAACTAGGAGACTAAAAAGAAGAGGGGAATCAACAAGTCACTACATTAACGCGGGGGACGAGGGGAAAAGGCGTGGAAGGCGCGCCACACAAGCACGTGGCCGCCGCGTGAGAATTTTCACAGGAAGAAGACGGAATGTACTAACACGCCTCATCACACCACACACAAGCCATAGCCAACCGACCGAAAACCACTGACACGCATACGACGCAAGTAAAAACGTTCAATTATGGAAAAATTATACAAGAAAAACACGGAACGGAACGGTGTCCGCAGCGAGGCACGGCGCGCGGAAGAAGGTCGGAAACGAAAACGAGGGAAAAACTGAAATAAAATGCTACAATGGGGAAGTAACTGTCATAAACTGGAAGATGTCTCTTGAATAGCTACTGTGGCGTTATCTCTTGTCTTTTATCGGCAGCGAAGTGTCCGAAGAGTCCGAAATTCATCCTCCGCTTTCTTTTTTTTTTGTGGTAAAAACTCATGATTTATTGCGGTTTTTATTTTCAGGACTCGCTTTAGTTACTGTATTTTGGTACATCGCTCCTGCGTCGCCTACTTTAGCACCGTGTAGCACCGTGTTTTAATACTTTCGAAATTGCTTCTACATTTTTCATCGGGTCGCCAGCCGCGTAACCAAAATATTCCTGTTCGGGTGCCAAACGACAAAATTATTCACTCGGTTTCTGGAACCGCAAGCTGCATCTGGCCCCGGGAACAGCCAGCTCCTCTACCCATGATGACGACAGAGTCGGCGCAAAGTGCACGGAGCAGGCAGACGACCCTGCCAGGGCAAAGGAGGCTCTGCTTCCTTACGCTCGTTACCCCGTTAACGTTTCATCGCAGTCGCCGTCGTCTCCGAGTGTGCGAAACGTGTGAAAAATACAAGTTTGTTTTTACGATTATCACTTGGCCTGGCTGCTGGCACACCGGGCTTTGAGTTATGCTGCCGCCCATTTATTTTCCGTTTTTCGCACCCCCGGAACGCATCCGGGTGCGCGAGTGGAAACGGATGTGAAAGCACTGGTCCCAGGGAAGCGTACCACACGTGCCTTCGTTGAGTCGTAAAAGCCAGGGGGGCCCGAGCAAACACAGTGCATCCTGCGGAGCATCCGGAGCATGAAGCACAAGCGCGCCCACCCAGTGCACTCTTGGTTGGGTGGGAAAGGCAGGCCAACCCACCGGGAACTGGAACGTGTCCCCGACGACCGGCTGGAGAAATGGCTTCCAAGTGTCTTCTCTTATTGAGTTTCTGCTTCATTCGCGCTCCGCTTGCTGTGGTTTTCTCAACTTGACGGCGACGATTTTATTTGATGTCAAATTTGGGCCCCATTTCCGATTAAGTTAAATTATTTTCGAACCATTCGCCTTCGAATTGGCTCTCGTTTTGTTCGTTATTCACGCCAACGTTAGATAAATACGCGTTTCGCAATGTGTGCCCTCCATTTGTAATCGTCTCCACCGAAACTTACAACGCCAGCCCCTCACCGGTGGGAGTCGTCCCGACCAGCTTTTCCCGTCTGCCCGTGCATCATAATATTATTGAAATTTCAGGAACCAACAAAAACCGGTGCAAGATGCACCGCCGCCCGAACACCGCATTTATTTATGCACAATATGCATCCGAATGTACGCCTGCGTCCCACGCTTCCCGGCACGGTCCGGGAGATTTCTTTCCGGTTGTCGTGCGCGCCCGGATGTCGACGATAAATAATGCTCCCCGGCCCGGCACTTCATAAACACGCTCCCGGCGCGCACACATTTGTACTGATTTCGGACCGTGATTCCTCCGGATGATCCTTCGGGGCGGCTAGCGCGACGAGTGCAGCGAACGATGGCCGGGCCGGGTCTCTTTATTCGGTGCGACGACCGAAAACATCCGAATCTCGAGCACCGAGAAGATGACACCGGCGCCCCCGGGCCCTGGGTCCGGGCAGAGCCATAGTTCATTGTTTATGGTGGAGTGCTGATGGATGGTGCAGTGTGCAGAAATTATGTCTGTGCGACCATTTATCGGCCCCTTCCGGGTGATTAGTGTTCCCCGCCGGGTTGGGTGGCAGTGTGCTTCCTGTGGCCGGATGCCTTCAGGGAAGGGCACCCGACCCGTTGCTGGCTTTAATACGGAGTGTATTTTATGATATCGCAAACCACACCGCCGCGAGGAGCAGCCGGATCAGAAAGGTTAAAATGTTGTTTTCACTTGCGCGCGGCTCCATTCGGACTAATTAGGAGAAGTAATGGTTTTCACCTTCTGCGGCCATTCCCCGAAGCACCCGAAGCACGCTGCTGCAGCGCAGGTGCTGGGTTTAAGAGGCTAACCGTTCTTAACGGACCTTTATCTCCGTTTCAGGGAGGAAGCATTCAGGAAGGGCAAAGGGCGCACACGAACGTACCTAAAATGACTGGGTGCTGGGTAAACGCATAATGGTTACGTTTTCATTAGGTTAAAACAGGGCAGGTTTTAGGAGGCAGCCGAGTCCGTAAAAATCTCTCCTAAGCAATCATTAAATAATGGCCATTTACACATTTTCATCACGTCCTTATCACGGCACTCCACGAGCGACTCCATTATGGTAATTAAACAAAAGTTGCATGAATTACCTAATACACGGCTGCTCAGCCACAGCCGCAGCTCTAGCCGTAACCCGATCCTATTCCCTGTGACTGCAAGATGATTTGTTTCCATTTGTGCGTTGTTCAGGATCCACCGGCCTTTCGAACTGATTTTTCGGTTTTCGGACATCTCTCGACACTGTTACGGTACACTACGATAAGAAATGGTCGCCCGAAATTGTAGTTCCGTCCTGTTTTTATTTTTCGTTTCACGGTTCCGACCCAACCCGAAAGTGACCGCATTTGATGCGCACAGTCCGCACCTGACGGGAGTTTTAATTAAAACATGAACGGCATCCAAACGGCTTCCCGACCACCCCCCTGGAAACACCTTCACCGGGCACGTGCCCGGAGAGTGCAAAAAAGGCAGCACGCCAATCTAAAATAACAGAAAAACGGCGAAAAAAGGCTGCCGTTCGGGGAGCCGCCTCGAGGTGTGTGGTGCTTTGAAGTGAAAAGGGGCAAACAAAAGGGGGGGCTATTTGGGGCCAAACGAAATGGAAAAATGGCGAACATCTATAGCGAAACGTGCTGTACAATTTTAATGGCATAAATGGAAATGTATTATTCAACAGACAGTGGCAAACGGAAGGGTTAGTTTTCCGGGCGACGGGGACGAGCTTGATTCGATCACAAAAACCCCGATCAATATAAACACTATTACTTCAATAAAGGAAAGAAAACAACAGATCCGCGCTTGTGTTTTTAACAAAAAAAAACATGATGACAAAACAACGCGAAAGAAATGATACAAAAGTTTGCGAACTTCTTGAGCGACACCATTTCCGGCGGAGAGGTGCTCGATCGGCCATTATGATATCTATTGTCCATTGATTGAATGCAAAGTATGGCGTCCGGATCGAACGGCAGCCACGATAGGCTGCCCCGTACAAAGGAGTGCCGGGCCAAGGCACGCCCAGTTGTACCAGCTTCCCGAGCTCGGAGAAGCTACCTCTTCACGCGTCATGCTGCCCCGTTGCAATTGCTGGATTTTTAAACTCGACGGATTTCTCTGGGTCCCGGTACTTTCGGAACGCGCTGTTCGGCGCTCGTTCGCGCGCAAAAACGCCCAAATGTAGGCAATTTATTTCGGTTGCATTTTTTGTGTGAACTTCTTAAATTTTGCATTACGGATTTTTGCGCTATTTCAATTGAATTTACTTTATTAGATGAAACGATGTGCTTGTCGCTTGGAACATGCGTCGTGGAACCCCTCAACGTTGTGCGTGGTTGGAGAGTTGGAAATTTTGGGGAATTTCGTTCTCGATTGGGGTTCCGAAAATCTCGTTTAAACAAACCAAAAAAAAATAATAGAAAATTGAAAGGGATCGGTCCCCAAACGGCGGGTATTATTAATTCAAAACCCAGCCTTCGTGGGACGGACGGGTAATGGATTTAATTTTACAAATACAGTAAAACCTGCACCTGCACGAGTGCAATATTAATTGAAGCTTCGACCTTCGCCAGTGGCCACGGATTGGATTAACATAACCCCTAATAAACCCGCCAACTGTGAGGCATACGGTGTCAGTGGGGGAGATCCCATCGCCAGTGGCGCCCACGTTGAAGCTGTTTTATTATTGAACTAATGGCGGTTGCATGTCTGGTGGTCGCCGATTGCCCCGAGGATCGATCTGTGATTAAAAAGCGTCATTTTTTGCACCCACGGCAAACATTAAAAGCACGTGGCGTACTCACCGCGAACGAGCGGACAATTAGTGCGGAGCGACAACAAAAACGGATCTTCAATTTGATTCGACTTTATTTCACTGTTTATTGATTTGTTACATTTGCTTTGCGTTTGATTTTTCACATCCCATTTCCGACACGGATTCAATGCTTGGCTCTCTCTCTGTCTCGCCGTCATTAGCGTATCATTGTGGCCGACCCACCGATAGTCACACACAGGTAGGTTATTGCTGATAAACGTTTTCTTGTTTTGCTTTTGTAGGTTTATTAAATTATTTTCACCTCTCTCTCGTCAATTCGCTAATGTTCACTCCATTACGCTCCGCCGTGGCCAGGGAGAGTAGTAGCGGAGTCTGTGTTTGCTGTAGGCAAGCAACGCTCTCAATGCTGCTTTCAATTATCAATACACAATACACGATCGTAATCATATAATTATGATAATAGTTACTAATTGCAGTTATAGAATTATACTCATATCGTTACGCACGCACGAATAATAACGCGGGGCTTCAGCAGGCAACAAAGAGAACAAGAAATGATGGGGAAAATTGAATTTAATTCACAACACTATGAACTAGAGGCAACATGCTGCTGTTAATGCTATAAATGTTTTGCTCCACACTTTTCATCCTGAAACATCCTTTTTATCACCGTTTTTTGCAATCCGTTCAATGTGGCTCCCGTTCCCGACTGTAAGCACGCGGTTCGGTGCTGAGGTTTTGCGTGTCCTTTTTATGCTTTTTCACGTTAGTGCTCGATTGGTTAGTTCACTCTTTCATACATTCGTATCTACATTCACCGTTTGCTTCCCCCTTTTTTCTCGACAAATGCACCGACAAAGCCTACTTGAATTAGCCTACGAAAAGCGTATGTTTAAGGGCAACATTTGATTTAGTATTTGATTCGATTTACACATTAGATATTTGCACCCGCTTGCGACCATTGCGGAGTAACGCATGAAAGTTCGATTGAACCGAGCACTGCTCCGGCTTGATTTGGCCATCGCAGAAAGCTACTTTTCTTAGTTCACGCAGCGTCTACGCTTAATGGACCGCCCCGGCCCAGGATGTAGACTACACGAAGCTTGCACCGAAAAAGCTGTAAAAGAATTAAAAAAGCCATGAAACCACCGATCACCGATTTTGTATCCATCGCCCGGACGGTACACGGAAGGGTGGCACCGAATATGTTACAGCACAGATTGGTGTCACCATCCACCACACGGCGAGAAAACCACGGCGCGTCGTCGTAGTGGTTAACCGGAAGACCCCTTTTTTTGCTGCTTCTGATTGGCAGCACCGACTTCGGGGGGGCAGAGGGACCCCTAACCGAGGTACTGAAAAATACATCATATCATAATAACCACCGGACATGATACTGTGTACACCACTCCGGAACCCGTACCGCTCATTTCGCTCTCAACCCCGAAACCACAGCCGTGACCACCATCAACGGACCGGTGTGGTTTATTATCTCCGCACGGGCCAGAAACAAAAAACTGAAAGCGGAAATAGGGCCCTTCCGCCCTCCCCGGATCCGGAGAGGTTCTGGTTCTTCCGCGTTCGCCCCTCCGACGGAGCTAACCAACGAGAGCAGCGAGCATGCAGTTTTTCGGGGTTGACCCTTTTTCGGGTTTCACTGGGCGCAACACGATGGCATCACGCCTCAGGCGCGGGCAACAAATTTTAATGAATATTGATGATGATTTTGTTTAAATGCTAATTATTCCGTGGTGCAGAGCACCGCGCACCGTCGGCGGCGGTGGACCACATTTGATATGAGATCGAAATTAGTTCCGTTGCAGTGTGGCAACACCTCAGCCCTTTGGACCATTGTCATGTGGGGAAGTTTTTCTGGGAAAAGTTTGCCATTTACCTGTTGCGGGTTTCGCAGCGTCTGTTTCATTTTTAACATTTCTACGTGAAAAAGTAAGCGTAGGTTGCTTTGATGGCTGTAAGCATTTTAGGTGCAAGGCATTGACATTGACAGCATCGAAGCGTGATGGAGTTATAATCAACCAGAGGCGGTTAGAGTTTTTAAGGACGAAGCAAAAAATGATCAAGCAACCATAGGCTCTCTGCGCTGTGTGCAAAGCTCCGATTCATCGTTGCGAAACGGCGAAAGCTGTAGCGAAATAGTTTCCGTAACAAGTGGTTTGATATGTTCACATTTTCTGCTTTGTTTGCTTTGAAGTTGGCTTTTAAGGTACATCGCTTCACTCACTCGATATTACTTGCATTGGGGGATTCGATTGCTGCGCGCTCTTTTTGCAACCCTGAAACCGTATCGTGTCACGCGCGTCACATACGAACCAAAGGCCATCCGAAAGGGAAACGAATAAAAATTACACCTTTAACAGCACCAAACGAAGACTGTCTCCTACGTTCGCGATTTCCCAAGGTCCTTCCTTTAAGTTCGGTGCCCTTCCGGTGCATCGGACGTGTGGTAGCATTAATTTAGTTCGCCCCGTTCGTCAGCAGCTTCCGAGCAAAGTCGTTCATCATTTCGCTCCAATTTTTCACCGCGGGCAGCATGTGGGGGCTCCGTAGTGGTGCGGTGCGAGGTGTCTTCTCAGGTTTGTTTGATTTTACTCTCTTTTTACATCGTGCCTTGCCTCTCTCGTGGGCACAAAAAGTGACCAAGATTGGCAGTCTGCCATGCCGTTGCCGTCATCTTCTCGGACGTTATGTTGCTTCGGGTTGGCAACGGCTCCAAATGGCAGTACACAGTGTACCGCACAGCTGGACCATCATTTGTATCCTGCCGATCTTTCTGTTTTTGCCGGGACGATCTTCCCATCGCAACCAATGACACGGCGTTTTTGGCGGCGGTGTCCTTCCAATGCCTCGAACAGCTAACACAATTACTGCCACAGAAAACAAATCCCATCACGGATGCACTTCCGCCGACGCAACCGAGGCGAAGTTCAAAATCTGCTCCCCGAGTCATTATTCTTACCACGTCACAATGCACGGGCAACGTCCACTGCACTTCCCTGCAGGCAGCGGTAAACTAATAATGGTGGAAGCTTTTCGGTTTTCTTGCCCGTTTAACGACTAACTGGTCAATGTGCTGGCGAAGATAGTTTTCAATTTATTTCATTTGGCACGCGCACACGCACGGCTGGACCCGCACGACTGTAGGAAGTAAAAATCTTCCCCAGAAAGGATGACTTTTGCCGAGGGGAACGAGGAGTTCCTTTTGCAGGCTCGGGTCGGTTTCGGTAAAAATTCAATTTCCGTTAGTCAGCAACCGAGAAACGTCGGTGCGGGTGGCGGCCATTAATCAAAGGCCCGAAAGAAGAGACGAATGAAAATTACAGCACCGCTTTCCACTCGGTTTGTCGCCGGGCTGCGTCCTATTGGACACTGCTCCCAATTAGTAGAACGCTTTCATTGCGATTGCGGGCCGACGATGAAAAGTAATGTTTCATTTATCGTTCTTTGTGCTCCAACATTTCGCCAGCATTTTCTCGCTCGGTTCTCGGTTCGCTTTCGCCGTTTGGGCCGAACAAAAAACGGGACGCCAAAGTATTGCCAATTGTTAGCAGCAGCGGAAGCAGCAGAATGGTTTGATTATCGAAGGGAATGAGAAAACGCCATGTCGGTTGTGGCCGAGGCAGTGTGAGTAATTAAACAGATTGAATCGAAGAGAAAGGCGGCAAAACATTACACCACCGCCTCACCGAACAGGGAGTTGAATTCGCAATAAATTACTGTAAAACCTGTGCGGCCACAGGCGCGGTTGTGTTGTGATGTTTTCATTTCGCACGTTTTGTGATGTGACATTTTCTACTAGTTCTACCAGCCTTTTGGCCGCCCTTCGTAACTTTATGCCCCGTAAAGACCCCCTAGAAAGCTCTCCGCCGGTCACCGATCAACGGGCACCAGGAGGCACCACCACTGAAAGTGACTCGCATCGCGGGGAAGTAGTGTAAGCAGCACCGCTATCGAGCAATTCGTCTAGATTTTGTAGGTTAATCTTAAATCAAGAGGCGCAACGGTACAGATGGATAGCAAAATTAGCAAAATAAAGAATCAAAGGCAACATTCTGGTAGGTGGCATGCAACGGCAAGCGAAGGTGAGCGGCGCAGGGCGCCATGCAGCGTTAAATACACTTTTCACTCGGCTAAGATCCGGCGGCGGTAAACCGTCCGGATGGCGTCCGGATTCTAGATCAGTATCTCCCCGAACTGTTATAAGTCGGTCGAGTCGGACGATTTTGGTCGCCCGACCGGCGGTGGCGGAGCTGGGACCTGTGGCCGTTTAATTTTCGGGTCCATTCCCCGCGGTGACTGCGGCACGTGCTGTAGACTAGTGTTGCTGGTGATGGTACCGGTGGTTGCCACTGGATTCACCGGTGACTGGATGTCGCTCCCGAGTGATCCGGTCGATTCCATCATGGCCAGTGGCGGAGTTCCCTGTGGCACGGCAA
The DNA here is from genome assembly GCF_943735745.2 of Anopheles bellator. Classification (NCBI taxonomy): domain Eukaryota; kingdom Metazoa; phylum Arthropoda; class Insecta; order Diptera; family Culicidae; genus Anopheles; species Anopheles bellator. The sequence continues at coordinate 69,721,944 of NC_071286.1, forward strand.
TGGTGTCGAGGGTCACCGCAACACTGGCCGGTAACGGTTCGGGTCGTTCCTTTCGTGTCGATCCGCCCCTCACCGGGCCGGTGGTGGTCACTCTGCCCACCGTATCCTCCTCACTGACCACATCGATGAAGGCAACCTGCTGCTTGTCGATATTGTAAATTTGCGTCCTTTCGAGCGTCCCGAGCTCGGCCGTGGACTTTTCCACCGTGCCATTGTTTGCGGCCGCCGAAGCTACACCACTGCCGAACCGAATAACGCCGCCACTGGAACCTCCACTCCCGGTGGACGTTTCTCCGCGGAAACTTTGCGCCTTCTTCAACGAACTGGACCCTCCACTGCCCACGGACAGCCCACTGATAACGGTGTTCATTCCTTCGCTCACTTTCGATATCTCCGGTATCGAGCCCTTGAAGCTCATCGGCCGCAGCAGCGTGGCAGGTCGTTCCGGGATGACGGGTTTCTCGCGGATCACCACCGCAGCCGCAGTGGACGCGGAATCGCCACCGTCACTGTTGTCGCTGGTTGCGCCACTGTTACCATTTCCGCCACCCGATTTCGCAGTGGCAGACGACGCAGAGGAACTCATCCCGAGAATGGTCGTGCGGGGCAGGGCGACAGGCTTTGTGGGCGGAGGAAATGCGGCCGCTGCTGCCGTTCCCCGATTGTTGTTTTCCTTGTTCTCCTTACTACTACTACTACTATCACAATTGGGAGCATTTGGTTGCTTTGGTTGTTGGTGCGGCGTTGGTGCGGCGTTCGCGGCGACACTGGCCTTCAGCTTTCCCAGCACCTGACTGTCCACGCTGATGGCGGCCGGCCGTGGCGGTGGCGCCAGCTTTTCTCCCCCACTGTCGCTGCCATGGCCGCTCGATTTCAGTTTCAGCAGATTGTCGTGACTCTCGGCCCGCAGCAACGGCGCGGCCACGGATGCCTGCTGCGCGTGTCGATCGTACTCGGCCTGCGCCTGCCGGTACGCGTGATGCTGTAGCGAGGCGAAGCCCTCGTCGTCTCCGCTGTGGCTCGTTCCGCCGGCCGCCGAACTGCTGTTCAGCTGCCTAAAGTAGCTGTTGCTCGCGTGAAGCTTATTGTTCATCTCTCCGCGCACCCGGCCGTGATAGACGCTAGCGGCGTCCGGTGGCGTTGGGGCCACTTGCTTGTTGTGCTTGCGCCTGATCGGTAGCTTCGGACTGCTCTCCTCCTGCGGTGGACTGGAATGGTCCGACAGCGAGCTGTTCGACTGACTGCGGTACTTGAGCTGATCGGTACTTCCGCCGTTACCACCACTGTTGTTGTTGTTGGTGTTGTTGCTGCTGCTGTTGCTATTGTGGTTGATTAGAATAAGACTAGTATCGTGACTACTGCTGCGGGAATGTGATGCTGGTCCTCCTGCTGCGCCTCTGCCTCCACCACCACCACCACCACCATGTCCTCCTCCGCCACCCTTGCCACCGTCACCACGGCCGAACCGGAGCTCATCCTGACTACTGCCTGCCGTCATCATCGAACCGACGGTGGGCGCCGTCGTTGCCGTCGTCGGTGTCACGAACATTGACCGTGACATCAGCTCACCACCGGCACCACCACCGCCACCGCCGCCGCCGGCACTCCGCACGTGCTGCTCCTTGTCGAACGGAAAGCCACCATTGTCGGGGAACAGTGCGTCCCGTGTCATGCTGACGTAGAAGCTCACCTCGCCATCGAAGAAGAACGACCAGTCGGCCACGAGCGCCTCGACGATCGTGTTGACCGTGGCCGTACTGTTCACCTGATCCATGTAGTTGTCGTTCTCGTTCGGCGACCACAGCAAGTTCGGCGACATTACGATCGCAATGTTCTGCGGGGACATCTTGTTTTCCTGGTTCTTCTCAGCCAGATACGCGAGGAAGCGCGTCAGGTAGCGCAGATTGTCGTAGTTTTCGCGTGGCAACTGATTCACAATGTCCAGGATGGCGGCCTTCCGCTGTGCATCGCTTGGTTTCTGGGCAGCCGTCACAAAGTCCGGATAGAAGTCGAACGTTAGCAGCGGATCCGGAAGACTGCGCAGGTACTTCTTCAGGACGCCGGCCACGACATGCGGATCACTGTACTTGTCCGCCAGTGGGGGCGATACGTAGTTTGCGTTGATCGCCGAAATCATGCGCCGCAGTTTGGAGGAGGCTAAAAATAAGCATGAAAAACGTTTAACGTCAATGAAAGCGAACCATTCTAATGTTATAAAACTTCGTCATGCCCCGAAACGCGCCGTAAATAAACAAGCCCTGGATGTGGTTCAAGGTTTACCGGGAGTATGACTTATAAAGTATGGCCATTAAACAGAACTGAGTTTGTTTACAATATTTTCGCCATGGCCTGGTTGACCTTTCCGAGAAAACGAAAAACTATGCCGTCATCAGCATCTCGAATCATCTTTATCAAATGCTTCGCCGGGGTATGATTGTCACGTTCCGCGATCATTAATATAAACGCTCGGATCTATTGGGCATAAATCTACATTTGTTATGGAATATTGCACGAGAGGGTTCAAGCGCATTCCGTTCATCATCAACATCATTCTCGTTTGCTGACTCAACCGACGGCCAAAGAAGCAGCGGGAAAGAAGGGAAAGAAAAACACCTAACCCGGAGTACATTAAACGGGATTGAAGCGCCCGGTAAACTTACCACAGCCGACCCGCAGCAGCCCTTCCTCGTACAGGCCCTTCTCCAGCAGACAGCAGACACACAGCTCGATCACGTAAGCGATCTTACGATTCGTCGCCTTCAGATGATCGCGCAATGGCGTGTTGAAGATTTGCTTATTATTCCGCCCTGCGCACCACACAACGATCGCGAAACGAGGGAGCGACCAAGAAACGAGAAGAAAAATCAGAGAGTCAGAGACCAAGGTCCGAATTTCTGTGCTCAGAACACCGGAACTTACGGAACAAGCCGTCCATGCTGCGCATCGTGTGCTGTATTTCGCGCAGAGCCGAGGTGTAGTACAGTTCCTGGTGTTGGACGTACTCCTTCACGAACAGGGCAATGTTTTCCTCCTCCGCCAGCAGCTCGTACATGTACGACTCGTACAGGTCGCGCTCCTTCTCCAGCTTCGTGTGCAGCTCCTCCTGGTCGTCCTTCAGCTGCGTGATCTTCGCCTGGTAGCCCGCCTGATCGCTGTTGCGCTGCGCGGACTGGAACGGAACGTTTAAAAGGCAACAAGACACCCATCGATTAGTTCGTCGGCCAGCCAAGCGGGGACACCGGCAAACGGAGAGGTTCAAAGAACTTTTCCACCGTGCACCACACCATTCGGCACGGATCATTGCCGGCACTAAAAAGCTTAAAAGGGCGTAAAGCAGTTCATCAGGGACGGAAAGAGAACTGCACATCGGTGAATCATAACTGTAATCCGTGGCTCTTCGTTCCCTTTTTGCTACTGTGGTCCGCGGAGAGCGCAGCGACGACGATCGCTATTGCACATTACTCATGTTTCGCACTGCACATCGTTCGCGTGTAGGTTTCCAGCCCGAGCGAGCGAGTGAGACAGCGAAGCCTGGCCACCGGTGAGACACTGGTCGGTCTGGCCGCCCCTCGTCTCGCGGATGACGATGAGTCAATGCCCACACTTACATCATACTTCTGTCGCGAGGCCTCGTACTCCTGGTGGCACTTGGTGACGACGCGCTTCTGCTTCTGGATCGTGGCCAAGTGCCGCTCGATGATGTCGTTGAGGTTTTTGCTGACGGAGTTCTCCACGTTTACCTCGTTGTTCACGATCTCCGTCGCTATTCGCTTCTCGACGCGCGCTAAAGAACGGACCGCCCGAGGAAGGAGTGAAAGTGGAGCATTAGTGTCCCGGTCGCACTGACCCCCTCTGATCGCTCCTCCCTCTTACCGCACGTATCCAGCACATCCTTCAGCAGGCCGACGGGCAAATCCTTGACCGATTCCTCCATCAGCTGGCCGAGCTGGAACTCGGGCACCTTCTTGCAGCGCTTCTCGCGCGCCACCGCGTCCTGTGGCTGCCCGGCCGACACATTGGTCGCTATTCGCTTGTTGAGGTTCTGCAAGATGTCCTTGTACCGGTCGACCTCCCGCTCGATCTCCTGCAGACCGTCGGCATTCTTCTCCGCCTTGCTGGACCTGTGCGCGCGGCGAGATGGAAATAAAGAACGCGTTAATAATGGACCGCGGTGTTATGAGTGGACGTAACACGGTCTCGCCCCTTCTACACAAAGCAGCACAAGGGCCAGGGTTTTCTTCGATGGCAAGTGGTTAATGTAAATGTCACTGGCAAACTCAAGAGAGTTGCCACAATTATCTCGCTCGTCGGAGCGCGCACAGAATAGCCCTCTCTTCTACGATGGCCGTTCGGGAGTTAATTTGCAGGCCCAACACACTGCCACCGGCCAGCCCGAATGTTGGTTCTAAAAATGGCCAATGATTTCAGCAATTCAATGCCCGTCCATCAACAAACACGTTTCAGTTTGTTTACAAATTTTATGCAGCAGATGTCTGCAGAACCGGTGCCCTGGCCCCGGGGTTTTATTGACAGATTGCGTGAGTTATCGGATCGCTGCGGATTGAATCACTCCGCTTTCGTCATCCCCTTTAGTTTGAACATAAAATACATAATTTTACGAGCCAACCCGGCCTGAAAGATTGAAATTCAAATGCAATCTCCTACTCAGCCCGATCACGGAGCGCTGATGCCACGGCGGTGGGCTTTTAGCCATTGCGATGACTCAAACGATGCCGCCCGATCGACGAGAAGACTGGTCCGCCCGCTGTCGTCATCTGCTGCTCTGGTCTTTAAAGACGAGTTTGTCTGGAGCGAACCCCATCACGTAATCGACCGAGCTCCAGACCGGGCGGCAAGCGGACCCCGAGGAGGGTTCGCGATAGTTTGAACGCCACACGGCTACTCTGGCCCGACTCTAGCGGGCTGTGTGACGGATTGTCTGGCGCAATAATTGTTGCGGACGAGGGACGCACAACAAACAATTAAAAGAATAACCGTCCCACGTAAGTGGGAGACAATTTCGCTCGCGAAGACGCGAAGATTGAGCGGCGGCCACACGTCCCGCAACTGACATGAGAACGTCATTAGTTGTGACAACAAACCTGGCCCCCTGGGACACCGGCCCATGTGGAACGGAAATGCAATCGTTTCCGATCTTTGTCGTACGCCAACGTCCGGGTGGGGCCGTGCCATCGACGGTTTTTCTTCCTGCGCAACAACAATGTGTGAATTAGAGACCCGCAAATGCGGTGCAGTTATGAGAAAAAAGGCCACACCACATCTTGGCGAGACGTCGTTAACGACGTGATTGGCTCACCGTGCAGAGGACGGGGTCGCCAAACCTAGTGTAAAAGTGCATGGAGTATAAAAAAAACGGAGCCCCAACGGATTGACGGTGACTCAACTGAAGAGTTCGAAGACAAGGTGACGACAAAGTGTGACCGGGGCTCCGCTTTTTGCATCCCACGATTGTGAAGACAAATTGTGCAGAAGCGACCTGTACTGTGGGCCATTAGGAAGAGATTGGTCCAATTCATTCGGTCGCCGATTAGGTAAGGGAATTTGATGTCCAGCGCCGACAAAAATGGAATACATTAAAGCTTTTGAGTGCACCATTCCCAACGTAGTTTCGAATTTCAACTTCTTTACTGGATTCACATCGGATTGGGAATGATTTGCCGCAATCTGTGACCTTAGGGCATTACAACGCGCCGAGCGTTGAGAGTTGGTTCCCATGTGAGGTAATAAGCCACGGTGGCCGTGAAAATTGCGTTTTCTTTTAATTCCACGCTTCATTTTGTATGCACTTTCCGTTCCATTAGCTCATCTGGTACCCGCTCGGGGCTGCACTTTATGCAAATGAAACCTATCTATGGGTCATGCACATAAACATAAAAAAAAACTATAACTAAACTATCGAGAAGGAAAACTTGCCACCCCTTTGGCGGTTCCCATCCGATTGTGTCTTGCATTGATTGCAAAATGGCCTCATTAGCGCAACACTATGCTACGCCCTCCAATACTGTTGGCTTTTCACACTTTGTTTAGTTGTGGCAAAGGCCACCATCTTTAGCGGGGGACCACCATCATGCAGTGAAGGGGTGGCCAATATTTAGCAAGCATAAATTTCACACCACGAGCCAAAACAATAAATAAAAACCCACTGTGGCTGGCGGAGACAGCCACCTCTCCGGAACAATGGAGAGTGTGTGGAAATGTGAAGAAAAGAATGCAAAGGAAACGCTCCCAAAACGGAAAAAGACCGTGAGCAGACACACATATGTGCCATGGTAGGTGGGCAAACGGGCCCAAAAGGAAGCGGCCTTCGGGTTTGCCGAACAAAAAGCTTAAGCAAAGCACACCGGGGAAAAACGCAACGGAAAACAATCGAACCGGGTGCGAACGGAAGAAGCAAGCGACGGTGGATGGGAACCCCCCCGGGTGGCTCTGAAGACTTAAGACAAATTAAGCAAAATGGCACCGGCCGAGGAAAAGCCACAACTGGATCAAGAGCATCGCGGGCGCGCGCTTACATCATCTCGAAGCGCTGCGCACTCAGCGGCTCGGCGTGTTGCATGAGCACAGGGAAGTGCAAATCAAATCACTCTGCGCCGCGCAGCAGCATCATAATCTTCCTCCTTCAGTATCATAATCTTCGTCTTCCTCCCATTCCATCGAATCGAATCGAGCGGCCCAAACCCGCCCGGACCGGACGGAACACGAAACCGAAAAAGAAGGTGATGAATTTGTTTCCACTTTTTGCCATACAAAACAATCGAAAAGCCCGCACGGGCCGCCCGAAGGGTGAAGCGAAAATATGTAACAACAACATTGTGCGCGCGTTGGGATCCTCGGCCCCACCGCGGGTTGATCGTTTCTTTCCGCTCCACTGGAAAGCGATACTTTCCGCTACTTTCGAGTACTGTGCCAGCATATCACAACATCGGCCCCCCGGGCATTGATCTGTGATGATGGAGTTTTCCGATCGCTTCGAGAGAGAGAGAGAGAGATAGCATTCGGTGCCAATTATTATCATCGACCTGTTCGAGGTGCATCAAACCGCCAGCTGTTGGGGCTGGGTGAATAGATTTCACAGTTTTCTCGATTGCCGAAGAAAATCGTGAAGTAAAAGTTTTCACCCATCACCCAGCGGTGCCCACCTTGCCGGTGCCTTGGAGCGGAAGCAATCGATTGCCAAAATTGGAGCGCCTCGAAATAAGTTGAATTTTCCATTTTGTTGCTTAAATTTGATGCTCGGAGTACTGCAATTTCAGACCACAGCATTGAGAGTTAGTAAATGAATTTATTTTACCTACTCCATTGCGCAACGGAATTATGGGGATTATGTTGGTTGCGCTCAAAAGCATACGCTTTGGATTAGGTTATTGCCACAACTTATGCTGCAACCGGTTCGCAGCCAAATCCGCTGGAAACCCTTCCCAAGACCGATGTGACACATTGTCCCACTTGTGTACCAATTTGGCTAATTGGAAATGCATTATTCCCAACATTCCACCGGCGACACACTGAACCGACCGAAGTGGCACCCATTTTACGCGTTCTGCTGGCTGGTTCTGTGCTGACCCGATAAAGCACCGGAAGTGGAACCGTTTGACAGCATTCCAAAATCGCCCATCCTCGGTGGTCCCATTAAAAGTGGCGAGACGACGGGACACGGCACGGCATGTTGGTAGGTCAATTGCCGTTGCGGGAATTATCGAGCCACACTCGGCTCGAGCGGAGCGCGTCCCATTTGGCGCGCTGCCAATAGAAAACTGCTCTAAACCGGGTTGTGGGTCACCACGTTGATTTCTGCGTCCCCGGGCGGAGATATTCGCAAACGGATTTTGTGGTCGGCCCCATTAATCTTGGGCGGAAAATCGTGCGCCCAAAACAAAGAGCGCGTGTTCCTGGTAATTAAATAAGCCATCGACATGATTAATGGAATCTCTCCGAAGGTCGGTCGTTTTCCCGGGAAAATCTAATGTGTCTGGTTATCTGGAAAGTTTCTTTCTACGATGTGTTTCTAATACAACAAAAAATCGTTATCGGATTTGCAATCTGCATAGGAAATAAAAAGGCCATAGACCCCCCAAACCACTAGAGCACACGCGTTCGAGATCCCGATTTATGGACCGAATGTTGAGTTTTCTATTTTAATCCAACCGTGCAAACCAGAATAACCAATTAGAAACCGACCACCACCAGCAAAAAAAAAAACCGCACCGCAATAAACCACCGCGCGGGCGCTCACCGTGGAACATAATTTTTGCGACATTCACTAATTCACAGTGCCAGACACCGGAAACAAAACACCGAAAGCGAAAGTAGACCCGCGGTCGATGACAGGGGCCCGATGGGAGCCAACGGTGCTTTGGGAATCGGACAGCATCACAACGCGCGGAGTGCCAAAGTCTCTTCTGCTCACACTTCCGGTTCGTGACTAATCCCTTAGCACCACCGGCGGCGGCGGCGGCGGTGGGTGCCGCTGCTAAGCCCATCCACCGGATGAGTATTGTCCGAGCGGCAGCAAACGGCACGGTCTGACGAAGGGCTTTTCGCTCGGCGACCTTTACCATCGTTCCGTACCGTCCGCCCGTCGACGCGAAGAGAGATTTTCCGTTTTATTTCAAGCCCGGCATAGCATTCGGCGGTGAGTCTTGCGCGGGGGCCTACCTTTGTATGCACAAATCGCTTGCGGGGCGCAACAAAAACGGTTTTCCATCCGCGGGCACAACACCACCGTTCCACAGCGTTCTGTCATCCGGCTGAGGTTGCGCGAAACAGAGAGAGAGGTAGCCCCAGTGGCAGACCGGACGTGGAAAGCTGGCCGCATAAATAATAGGGGCATTGCTGGCGCGTTGATTTAAAATAAATCACATTACGTGGCCACGATCGCGACAAAGAGCAACATTCGGTGGCCCGAAAAGAGCCGTCGGAATGTGGTGAACTCTCGTCGCGGATTCCAGCTTCTGCAGCTCCGACGCATCTCGGAGTGACGTTGAACAGCTGAGTGGCCACGGACAGGGAAGCCGGAAAATGGCCTCGGCAGCGAGAGTGTCATGCACTTTTCGCAAATATGAACGGCCAGACAGGTCGACCCCGACACCGCGACTCATGACACCTTCTTCGTTTTCCTTCCGAGCTCCCGTCGTCGTTCTAATAATAACGAAATGGAATTTTACAGCCGCGACGCGGGCGATGGAGCGAAACACTGGTTCATAAACGCCGACCCCGCGTGGCGTTTGTGGCCAACAATTAACGGCTAAGAAGACACTTACTTGGCGCGTAGAAGCCGTTCACCAACGAAGCGTTCCGAAAGGGCGGATGTGACCATCGTTTCCTTTCTTGCGGGCCGCCCGGGGACGTTAATGAAAAACTGAACTCTGGAGTGAAGAATTTCCCCGGTTTCGAGTGCTCCTCAACTCAACTCCTTAAAATAAAGATTTGTATGTCAGCCGTCGAAAGCGAAACGAACGATTGGGCCAAATCCTCGGTCTGGGTGTGAACCCAATTCAGACCCAAATGGGACCCACTTGTCGGACAATATGGGCGCGAAGCACGACCGAAAAGTGAATCGGAAGAAACCGATTTTCCATCGAATCCATTCCCACCCACCAAGTGGGGGGACGGTGGACGTTTTTTTCCAAAGAGACCCCAAATTGACGATCAATGATCGCCGGGAACGGATCGTGTGTAAATGTCGCTCTCATTCTTTGTGGAGCATATTTGTTGCGGTCTTCGTGGTGCTGTGGTCCGGTTTTATGGTCCACTTACAGTGCTTCTATCGTGCGGAGGAGGCTGATCGGTGATCGTGGGATTTGCGACACGGAATGCGTTGGATTTCCCCCCAAAAACCGGATAGGGAACATTGAAAAAAAAAACCAGGGGCCGTTTGTGCGCCGAATCGTGGCCCAGATGGCCGTACCGAACGGACCTTCGCTCGATGGTGGTCAGTGACGGCAGTTGAATCATGTCGCTTATCAGCTCTCTCCCTGACACCCTGTCAGGGGTTGCTGTCAAATGATAAGATTCCGAACCCCAACCCGTGCGCTATCGATCGTGATGTTCCTTGCCAAGGTGCTTACGTGTGTGGCAGCAGAAAGCATGTTCAATTTCGCACTGAACAACGGAACCCCGCGAGACTCACTTAGAGCCTCATGGGTACATTCCGTGAACCCAACCCATCGCCGGGTTCGAGTCGTTGCGAAAACACGGTGTAAGACCATCGTTGCCTGTGGGTTCGCCTTATCAAGGACAGGCTTGGACCCGGATTTGGGCCCGGCAACGACCAACACTTCATCGCCATCGTGAATCGTGCCACGAACGAGAATTTGCATACGACGAAAATGTCCATCTATGCGCTTCTGCTCATCAGTCGAAACGTTGAACCAGGTTGCTTCGATCATTTCTCGCCGACTGATGGCCGTGGGCGAAGGATGTGAAAAGGGGAATCTAGCAGCAGGCCCACTCGCTCGAAGTCCCGCACGCCGGCAACAGGTTTCAACGAGCCGGGCTTTGGACAACCGGCATAACACCGTAATCAGCCCCCATTTGACGGTAGCTTGGTGGTGTGTCCAGACAGACCCCTCGCGCGAACGGCTGGCCGGTTGTGTGATGTAATCAAAACAAATATGGGTAACTTTGCAAATAAAAACTTCACATCTAGCAGGAGCCAAGCCTACTTTGCCTACATCGCTTTGCCTACAGCCTACATCGATAACATCAGTGATTCCTATCTTGCGTCCATCGGCACGAGAAGCGCTTTATGACTGGGACGGTGGCGGGAACTGGACACAGGTGGCCATGAAAAGTTCAATACTCGGCTGCATTTTCCACAGCCGCAGAAAGGTTGCCAAGGGTGCCCATTGGACGACAACCGGTAAGACGGTGTTCGAGCAAATTGATTGAAGCACCCTTGCGAGCCAAGTGGATAAACGTCGCCATTTGCATCGGCCGGAAAGCGGTCATGCGGTCATGGAGCGCGGTTAGCGTGTTTGGCCAACTGGGCATTCACCGGGACACGACCGGGCCTTCCAAAAGTGCTGCCATATGCCGGATTGCCCGATTGCCGGATTGGCGAATCATCATGTGTCCACTCAATGAAACATCCACCAAATTCCTCACCCATCTTGCTAGCATCATCTTCGGAGAGATAGAGAGAGACGGAACGTTAGCCGAGTGGTCGAGGTGGCCGGAGGTACTTACCGCGAAAGATTCGATTTCAGTTCCTCTTTGAACTTTTCCAGCTGCCTTTTCATGTTTCTGTTCATTGGGTACACCCGGGTCCGGTGGTCACTAGATGCATTTAAGCCTGGCAAACGGTAAAAAGCACTATTTCACTTCAAGGAACCGCCTGCTTCATCTACACCCAGACACACACTGAGCTACGCCGGGCACTGAAGAGAGAGAGAGAGAGACGAAAACAAACCATACAGATAACGCGGACACAATTATCGGACACTTATCGAGGGATTTTACGACCAGCCCCGGAATCCCCCCCAGCAATAGTCCAGTACTTTTCGCACACACTAAAGATAGATTTCAGGCACACGCAAAACCCAAAAGCCAAAAGCCACTGCCACCGCTGCTCAGCTTCAGCCCGGAACCGGATCACAACCCAGCGTGAGCCGGTGATTCACGCACGGCGAACAACAAAACAATCGCCACTCACTGAACTCCTGCGGATCAATCGACGGATCGGACGGGTATGGGCCGCCTTTCTTTTCCGCACTTATCGAAGCTATCGACACTCGAAAAAAGAATTCTGCAGCTGATAACACGACATGGTGAGCCAACGAGCAGTGAAAGATAAACACCAAAACACACAAATACACAGCCAGGAGTGAGAAACGTCGAAGGGCGCGCGATGCTGGGATGATAACAAATCAATAGGAAAGCCACACGGTCACGGGCGATAAGAGCGAGGCAAACGTTGCACGCACGCACGGTGGTTGAGGTTTTCGGGCACGAAAACGAGAGCAAAACGGAAACGGCGAGTGGTGACCGCAAAACCAACGCCAACACACCCGCCGTTTGCTTTCGGGTTTTCGCGAGCCGCGGGCGAAATGAATGTTTCCAAAAAGCATGAGATCATCGAATCAAGCTGCTGCCCAAATGACCGATGACGACGACGCCAGGGACGACGATCCCCTGAATCGCGCAGTCGCTCTGAAATAGAAGGCCCCCCGAACACAAACGGCTCTCTGTTGACTATCTCGCACGCCCTTGAAAATCGATATTGAATTGTTTACTCGCGGGGAGAATTCCGATACACGGCACGCACTCACAGCACGAGATGTCACGTCGACGCTCACTGGGTTAGTGGCGAGAGATGTTTCTTTCAACCCTTTTTTTGCTGTCCCTGGCCACTGTTTCCAACCACCTCAACAACGAACGAAACATATGAAAACATTGACACTGGCCAACACATCCGCACGAACGCACACACGCGTGAGCGAACCGACGATTATAACGGTAAACGATTCTCGGGCGGAAGTTCTCGCTGGCGGAACTAGTCGGGGCTTACTTCCCCCACCCCAACACCCGGGATATAATTAAATTATTAGCATATTTGGCACCGAAAATAAATCCAACGCCGTCGCCACCGCTTCCGCATATTCCCTCACATCACGGTCAGAGCGCGTTCACTGGCGCCTGTGTATTTGCACACACAGATCAGGCGTTGTCCCGAACCCTTTTGATGCGCACCGTTGATGTTGAACAATGGACATCTACACGGGAGAGTCGCAAATACCTACACGCACGCACGCACGGAGTTTGGCTTCTCGGTTGTGTTTTCACGCACGCCGTCGCAAAATCGGACCGCTCCTGCTAAAATTTACTGCGAAAGTGCGGAGTGCGCGATACAAAAGGGTGAACTGTCAAAATATTGGTAGCGCTCTCGCTCGCTCTCCCGGACGGCCGTCTCGCTTCCGCGCACACGGTCCGTCACCGAGCTGGCTTGAACGTGGTTTCGGTGTAATTGGCTATCTTGCCGGGCTAGCGGAGACACCGACCGCGGAAAATCCATCTGGCGGATAAAAGTTACACCAAACGGCGTCAATTGACTGTTTGGTTTTTGATTTGAAATCATCATCCGATGCTAGTGAAACGTACAAAAATCGTCTCGTTATCGTGGTTTCATGTACTTCCTATTTAAATTTCTTTAACAGCAATCGTCATATCACCAGTCTGCGCTTGAACGATCGTTGTCTTGAATTTCAACACGAGTCTGACGATTATTCTACAAAATTGTCGGCGTCCATAGTCAGCCACGGTACAGGAAGCGTTAAAATCATCAAAAGCGACTTCTTTAAGCAAGCCAATCGAGGACGAAATGAGGTCACATGTGGAAATGGGCACGCTGGAAGCTGGATTTCAATTCAAACAAGGTTGGAGACACAACATCAAATATCGGAAAGAGAAACGTTCCTCGGACCGATTCCTTTCCGGTTCTTTTGCATAACTTGATCGGATCGTTCGATTCGCACCAGGACAAGGTAAAATGTGGACGAATATTCAACGCACTGTTGCACACGCTGGAACTGACGGACGTGATACTGCCAATACAAATATGTCCAACAATTTTACGAGCCTTGCCCACCGTCAGCTGAAATTAAAAAAGGACACCGTAGCCGTTACAACCTCATACCCGATGAATGATTTCGTTTCCTAGCGAGAATGCTCCGTTCAACGTCCCGATCCCGTCCTGGTAGGCAGTCCAGTTTCAGCAGAACTCCTTCGATCCTTCAATTCGATATTGTCTCCCAAATTCCTTATCATGCACTGTGTTAGAAATTCAGCAGTCCTTTTTGATGAAAACTTAAGCTTGTTGAAGTCGGTTTTCGTTCCCTCAGAGCAATTTTAGATGCGGCTTTTCAGGAATCGGGAAACTACTGCCTGAGTTCGTTGGCTTTGGTACGGTTGCGGAGCAATCTTAACAATCGAAGTATGTTTCAACAGCAAAGACGTTTCTTTTTAAATACCTTTCATTAAGACAGGTTGGTCGAGTAGAAATTGTTGAGGAAATGGCCCAAAATAAGCGCATTTGTGGTGCTCCATTCTTCGTCGACAGCTTCACATTATTCTTATTGTTAGATTCAATCTTCTGCCAAACACGAGCTCCACACGATTTCTTTCAGATCCGACAGTTCCGAAAATCTAGTTCAACTAATTTAACATGATTTTTGTCACATTTTTTACACGAACATTGGAATTTATGATTCGCTTACCCTTTTCCAACAGACCTACCTCTGCACTTAATGTGGAAAGAAGCTCTTTGCTTCAACTATCGTCGCAACAGGGCACGACGAGAACCAAAAAGCACCACATTATTCTGAATCCCATCGTTCCTGGATTCATGCCATTCTGAATGTAATAAATTCCAATGACCTCTTTGTGGTAAAATTAAAATGCACGAACCTTGAAGGGATCACGCTCGTTCCTACAGCCATCATCGTGTTCATTCTATTCGCATAAATATCAAACCGAAATTAACAAAAATAGTACATTTGTTAATAGCATTGAAGAAATGTAACGCATTTGAAACAAATTTTTTGTTTCCTCTGTGTCAAAGGCACCATAATGAGATTAGAAAAGACCACAAACAAAATACGAACGGGGATTTTGAGGACCGTTAATCATTTGCTCGAAAGGCAATAAATAATGTTACGATGCCGTAAAAAAACGAACGATTACCGATTGTTGTGGCATCAATGAAATATGCGGATTACGGTATTACAAAAACGAACCGCAATTAGCAGTCGTAAAAACAATCTGATTCCGTGTCGTCGAGGAAAAGCCGTACATAAACTGCCAACATTTCGAACCGGGGTCGCGTAGAAAGTTATGCTCCCGGCTCGAAGGGCATTCGGCACCACTCCACTCATGCAGGAATCCCCGTAATTAAGTGATTGTTGAATAACTGTATCGCACACTGCATTAACCGATGCACTGCTCACCGAGGAGGAGTGCAATTACATAACGCGCCAACACCGCCAACGCGCCAAAAAGGGCTTCGCTGCCGGAAAGAATCCGTTCCGAGCGCGGTCCAATGTAGGGGCAGCGGTGGCACATAAAAGTTCAGTAGGTGAGTATGCCACCCACCGGCCGGCCGGCCTCCTTTTTCTAAATATCACGCGTCAGAAGCATGTCGGGCCGGCGACGGATGGCTGCTCCATTTGCGTGGCGCTTGCTGTTTTCGCTACAAGAAATGTCACTTCCGTCGCCGATTCACGACGGCCGTCGCCTAACCCCGCAATGGCCAGTTAGTCCAGCTACTTAACGCGACCATCCAGTGTCCAACCGGATGCCGAGCCACCGGATGCTGCGCTGGACGCCATCATTTTTAAAACGATTTTTGCGGTTTTCTCATTACGAGCTTTTTTTCCGGAAGGCACGGGAAGTGTTGATCTGGACCATCAAAACGGCATGCCTTACCCGCCGGATGATGTCAAACGACCCTAGCGGGTCCATGTCCCGCGCAGTGGTGGCTATTTGTTTAACTACCGCCCATACCGATGGGGCCACTCACTGACCGCCGTAATCCGTCAATCAGCCCGTCGATCCAAAACCAAAATTCAAAACCGAACGGAACGGAAATGTGAGACTGGAACCGCCAAAGCACCAGTGCCGGAAACGAGGATTTTATGCAAAAATCATGTGCATTTATGTAACAATACACACATTTCGCTCTCGGGCGATTATTTACAAGAAAAACGCACCGTGGGAGGTCGACCCAGCCCGCCCTCTTCCCGAGGAGCCCTCCTCCGATGCTGCGGCCTGAGCGCTATATAAAAGCACATCCGCTGCGAGATGGATTTTCAGTTAGCGAAGATTAGGCAACACCCGAGCACGTTGCACTTCCGTTGCCACCGCTGGAACAGTGCTTTAGTGCAACGTTTAGCAGAAAGTGAACCCGTTTCTGGTGACTCCGTTTCGAACTTATCGATAAAAGGGTATTGTGAAAAAATAAGACACTTCCAAACGGTAGTGACAGCAAGTTTGAGTTCCTCCCCAGGCCGTGCGTGCGTGAACACATCCTTCGTCAAGCTTCCGGTGAGTATGCCGGAAGACGGGAAAATGGGAAAACGTGTCCTTCCGCGTGCTTGTCTCGGTTCCGGGTCGTGCGATTTTGCATGTGAAAAGATCGGAATGGACTTGTTGTAAGGAAACAATCCATTGTCTGCCCAGGACACGCAATGCTTGCTTGTGAAATGTATTACGGGAGTATTGTTCCGATTGTTGGTCTATCAGTGACTCCCTTAAAACATTACCAACAAGTTGGAGTGAATGTATATTTTGCAAAATAGAAAATTAGACTACAATTGAAGTGAGAACCGTTGCTTAAAGGATCAGGATTTGATTCCTGTTTTCTATAATATTACTACTATTAATAAGGTAGTATTTGAATAAGCATATTAGGATAATGAATCTTTCCCCGCTATCTAACTTATCGTCCTATAACCGATCCATATGACACCTTTTTGCCGTGTAGCTCCGTTTTGCTTACATGTTATTGCAATCGGAACCTCGCTGCGGGATGCGTGTGCACGTTTTCATGCCACTTTACCGTAACAGCATGGCTGCTACCGTGCGCCTCCATGAGGAGGGTCTGCTTGTCGGTTCCTTCCTCCCCACCACGCACCCTGTGGCATGTGGCCGAACCGAAACACCGAGAGGAAGCCGTTTATGCAACCGTTTATGCCGCCAGATAATCCCCTGAGTGGCCAGTGGGCTTGGCATTTGAAGTGCATCGGGCAGCCGCAGCCCGAAGCCATTCAACACTCGGTCAAGGTTAGCGGGCCGCTCGGCCAGTGCAGATTTCGTAATTGAAGCGCGAGTCCCTGTGCCGAAGCCGATGACATTTTTATGCCCCTTTTTGTATTTTTTTCAGCCAAAATGACACAACGGACGTCGGCTAAATTGTTGCCCGCACTGGTGGCACTGGTCTGCGTGCTACAGGTGCTGGAATGTGGTGTCGTCGATCGGGTAAGTGACCGGTGACTCGATGGGTGACGTTCCCAAAAAGCTGACGCTCTCCTGCTCTGCATTCTGCCCCAAAAACCAGCAAGCTCGGGCGTATCGGCAGTACAACAGTGAGCTACAGAAAAGACCATTCTGCAATGCGTTCACCGGTTGCGGCAAGAAGCGATCGACGGCCGCAAGTCCACCGTCGACGACGACATCGGCGGCGGCGGCCGCACTGCTACAGCGGCACCTGCAGAACATGGAGCACGGCAAAAAGGAGCGGCTCAACGGTGACTTCGACCCGAACGAGGAGTCCGTCACCAGTCTGCTGGATCTGAACACCGAGCCGGCGGTCGAGGACCTGCTGCGGCAGATCATGTCCGAAGCGAAGCTCTGGGAAGCGATCCAGGAAGCTAACCGGGAGATCCTGCTCCAAAAGTCGGCCATGAACCAGCAGCGCAACGAATTCCCGCTCACTTTCAGCACACAGTAAACCGGAGCTCTGTGACCGCTCGGTCAGCCGGGACTCGGTGGTCGGGTTTCGGCTGCTTATGTTTTTTCGATGTATAGCAAGCAACCTTCCCCTCTACATGATGGAGGGGCGGACTAATAAAACCAACTTCCGAGGGCAACGCACTCGGAAAGGGCTGAGGAAACGGACAAATGACACTGCACCGGTTGAACACTGTTACTCTCTCCGCGACTATCGGCGCCATCAGCTGGACGTCCCTCGTCCGGGGCGCATCCTTATAAAGTTTCTTGTAATGTAAAGCCGTTGATCGATTGAAAGTGCCGCGGATAGCTCACACACCACTTAAGAGGAAGAATACGACGCCCACATGTTCTAACGCAATAAATTATGACCGGAGAGTCGAATCTGAAGTCGAATGGTCTATATGCCTTTATTTACTCGGCCACTCGGGATTAACGGGAAAGCCAACGAAACACTAGGAAACACACTACTACATAGAAACCGCCGGGTGCCGGAGGGCCACCTAAAACTCCTCCACATACTCCGCCTCGACGATGATGCCGGGGACGATCTCCTCGGCGATGAACCCACCACCGGTGCCCGTCAGCGGGTTCTGGTTCTCGTCCTGCGGGGTCACCGATCGGCTGCGCGACGTTCCGGCGTACTGGTCGTTCAGCATGATGGTGTCCTGCGCCAGGGACAGCTTCCGGGCGGTCGGGGAGCTACTGTCCCGGCTGCTAGTGCCACTGGTACCGTTCTCCGTGCCCTGGCAGGACTTGGGTCGTTCCGTGCTCCGTTTGCTCTGGTAAACGACGTTCGAGTTCGATGGTTCCTTGCGGCTAAACTCACCGCTGGCCGCTGGGTAGAAGCTGTGGCCAGTGTTGTTGTTAGTGTCCTCGAAGTCGATGCTGGTGCTGGTGAACGATAGCCCATCGGCGGAGCGCTTCATCGACGCCCGGTTGTAGTTGGTCTTGCGCAGCATCCCTTGGAAGTTGAACGGTGGCTCATCGTCCGAATTTTCGTTCTGTGAAGGAATCCAACGTTAAGTCTACCGCCGTAAATCCCAACCCCTCGGCATACCTCATCTGTGTTCTTCTTGCCGATCAGCTCCATCTCGCGAATGGGATCAATCTTCGTCGGGGTGATCGGTCTGCCGGCTTGTGGCTGCGGAGCCTGGCGCTTCTTTGCCGCCTTCGCTGGATACTCACCGATCGCTGGTGGTTCCGGTTCCGGCAATGGAGGGACTCTCGGTGCCGGACGCTTCTTATAGACGGCCGTTTTGGTTGAGCCTCCGCCACCGACCTCATCTAGGCTGGCCGCGCTGAACTTGCTCCGAATGTCGTCGACAGTCTGGCGTGTGTACGGTACGGGCGAGTAAACCGATGACGTCACCGGCGAGTGGACCGGTGACCGGGCACGGTTGCCGATCTTGGGTTCCATCATTATTCCATGTGGAGAAAGTCTTGGAAAGAAAAGAATAACCCGCCGTTGGAATGTCGGTTGACAATCTATACGCGACAGTCTCACCTCTTGATCGGTAGACTCGGATCCCGGTGGAACGGTTCGTCGGCCAGGGAGTGATCTGCGTGTCCACCGCCCTCCGACCGCAAGCCACGCTGTGCCGACTGGGTGATTTCGGACGACAGGTTTTTCCTGCGCCTCAACGGGGCGTCCCAGTCCTCGCCGTCCGAGTCGTTTCCGGTGTAGATGTAGGACGCCGTCGACGGGTCGCACATGAACGTGGTGTCGAAAAACGGGATATCGTCGAACCGGAACCGGAGCTTCCACACCGCAGGCTTGTGCGGTCCGAGCAGCGCCGGATTGCGCTGGTTCGGGTCGATCTTCTCCAGCATGATGCAGTTACTGTTGGTGGCGAACCCGGCCACAACACGCTGATTGTAGATGTGAACCTTTTTGGGGAATCCGAATTAGTCCCTTGTGGAGATGGGGGTTCCGTATGGCCGCGTACCTGCTGCGATACGTTGACCAGATCCTGATAACGAGCTGCACGATAGTGTAGCAACACCTGATACATAGACTTCTTCCGCCAACGGTACGCGAACGGTTGCAGAAAGGAGGCCGTTTCGGCGTCCAGCTTACCGGTCCTCTCGTTGATCAGCGGACGGTACTTCTTCCGCGCTAGATGACCCCGGAACGCGGACTGAATCTTCAGTGCGGCTTCGTCCTTGGCCTCCGCTCCGGCAGCAGCTTCCCGTTTGCGAACTGTAACCAACGTGACATTTAATTAAGAATGGACGAGGACCTAAAAGTGACGAAACCAAATCGAACCTGACTCCCGGTGGATCTGCTTCAACTTCGTGGCGACCGTCCGCTTGGCCAGAAACGCGCGCATCATCGACTGGATCTTGACGATTTTCTTCACCTGCGTCTCGTACAGGCGCTGCAGATACTCGACGTTGTAGTACTTCAGGAACACCTTCGTCTTGCCGATCACCCAACCCTCCAGCTTCAGGCGGATCAACAACAGTCGGCAGTTGTCGCGGGTCATCTCCACGTTTTCGTCGAAATCGAACGCCAGGAACTGGTACCGGCGGAGAAACTCCTGGAACGGGATCCGGTGCGAGAAGCCCTTCTGGCGGGCCCGGGCCGTATCGAGCACGGCCATCGCTCGCACCTGCTGCCGGATCATCTCGGTCGCGTAGCCCTTCTCCTTGTACTCCAGGTCCGCCCGGACGCACCGCACAAAGTGCGTTCCGCCACTGTTCGGACCGATCGACAGGGACTTGATCAGCTCCAGGCTGGTCGCCCGGAACACGCAGGCGATCGTGCGCAGCTTGTGCACCTGCGAGTACATGCCCTTCGACAGGGTGTTCATCTTTTTGGCCTTACTCTTTTCCGCCACCAGCGCGGCACCCCAGCGCTTCCGCTTGTTCGCCTTCTCCGACGGTACCCCGAGCGCTTCCTCGGCCGCCATCGTCAGATTGCCGGTCCGCGAGAGTTGATTCGAGAACATGATCTTGATGATCGGTTCCTCCGACGCCCGCAGTGTCTCGACCATTTCCGGCGGAATGAAGTCACGGTTCTTGTCGGCCATATCCCGCGCATCATACGTCACCCGGCCCGTGTAATGGGCGACGGTAAACTCGTGGCCACTCGCTCGCTTCACGAACGGGCTCTTGTGCGAGTGGATCGAGTCGATGATGTAGTTCTGACCGTGCCGACCGCGGCTTGCGTCGTCGATGTAGCTGAACAAACCCTTCGGCTTCGTGAGGATGTGGTCCACGGCCAGCTTGTTGTCGTAGTAGTGCAACGACGCCATCGGAACTTGTTCCTCTTCCTGCGGATCGAAAAACGTGTTCAATCGGACCAAAGCCATCATCCCCCGCCCCCCCCATCTTACCATTTCGATCATTTCGAAAACAAAAATGCGCTGATTGTAAAGATACTGCATCTGTTCGTTCAACGAGTTAACCACCAACTGGTCGATGTGATTCCGGTGGAAGCATTCGAATCCAAAGTGGTCCGTAACCGTTACGGAGTGCTTATCGCCACTGCGGATCGGAAACCGGGAATAAGAACGCCTTCGGAGGAACCTACGCAAGTCCAGCTACTCACTAGATGGCCCGCCCGAAGGATAGCTTCTGGTTGATGGTGTTCGTGATCCAATCCACGAGCCGGCAGTAGATGGTGGCCGCCAGGACATCGCGAGCATCCCGTGCCTCGTCGGGCGAATGTCGACGCCGTTCCGCCGAACCACGCACTATGACACAGTAGTTCAGCAAAGCCCACTGGAACTTCTTCTCGTCCAGCTGCAACAGCCGGGCGATCTTGCCGACCACCTCGAAATCTTCCAGCTCCGTCACGCCTTCCGACTCGCGGAAACGTATCTCGCCCAGGATCAGAATGGCCGCCAGCGTGCGGTAGATCGTGTCGAGAATGTTCTGTGACAACTCGAGCGCCAGCAGCTGCTGCTCAAACTCCTTGAACGAGCGCACATTGCCCTCGACATCGTCCCGGCAGTACTTCAGCTTGTCCGAGCTCATCGCCTCGGCGATACGCAGATAGCGATAGTTGCGGCCCGGTTCCAGCGAGAAGTCCTTCAAGCGTTCCTCCGCGTCCATCGTGTCGTAGAAGTAGTAGAAAATGTGGAAATTCGAGTGATTCCTGTTGAAGTGAAATATTAGATGTTCAAGTGAATAGTGCAATCTTTTTTTAAATTTTTAATATCTTTCGATTTTTGGTTAAATAAAGTAAAGTCTTCCTCGATGAAAATTGACGACGAACATTAGTCATACGCTGTAACTGAATTTTTTCAGTTGGAAAAGTGCCATCTATTGGCGGTTCGTGTCTTCGCTTAGATGCTTGCAAAATCTTTTTTTTTGTCGCAGGATTTTCCCACACGATAAGAACACAAACAAAACTATCAAACAGCAACGCCACAAATAATCGTAAGTATAACAAGGAAAATAAACACCAATGATGCTTAATCATTGTTAATATGGCTATTCAATAATTAAACCAACTACTATCACTACTACTCGCTTACATGTTTGTGGAGGAAATGCGCAGCTTTTCGAGTAGATACACCCAAAACACACAGCCGGAAAGTTTTCCGCTCGAACCGAACGTCATCTGGACTTGCATGATACTGCGGGTTGAGTTGGGATTAATCGGGGTGCCGGAGTTCGTTAGGGCACAAAGCGCTTTGTAGCCGTTGACGATCCGCTCATACACTCCCGGATTGCCTTCGCCCAGCACGCCCAGATGCTTCATCAGCAGCTTCAAGTTGGTCGTCTTGCCCGAGTAACTCTCGCCGGCCAGGATGATGTGCTGGGGTTCCTCGTGGTGCAGCATATCCTGATAGGCGCTGTCGGCGATGGCGAAAATGTGTGGTTCGCTATCCGAGCGTGATTTGAACATGTACTTCGAGTGGAACTGCGAGAAAGATTGCGACAACTTTTCAGCAGGACTATTTTTTTGAGCCACCCCGCGTACTCCAACTTACGCCACGCACGTACTCCGGGATGGTTTCGTTGGGGTTCAGCGACACGAGTACGTCACCGACGAACGTGTACGTCTTGCCGTTCCGATAGCGTTGGGAAATTTCCTCCAGAATCATCTCCTCCGATAGTTGCTCCAGAGCGGCCAGATCCTCGACGTGCAGCTTCTCCGTGCGCTGGTCCTCCATCTTGAGCACCCCACGATCCACGGACACTTCTTCCTTCCGCGGCAGCTGAATGTGCCGAACGGAGTCCGCCATCATTTTAAGCTCCTGACTCAACTAGAGACCCCGAAAGGACGTTACTTCCTGCGCGTAAGCCAACCCCCTGGCGGACACTCACATGGTAGTCGTTCTCGGGGACCTGCGTCAGAAACGGGTGCTCTACGATCTCCATCACGAACGGCCGGTGGTCGGGGTTTTTCTCGAGACACTCGGCAATGAAATCGTTAAACTCCTGGCTCCAGTTCGACTGGCGGTACAGCGTCGGCGGTGGATTTCGGACGATCTGGAACATGGCCCGTGTGGCGTGCATATCGGCAAACGGTGGCTTACCATCGCCCAGCTCGATCGCCGTTATGCCCAGTGCCCACACATCCGACCGGTTATCGTACACGTCCTTATCTGCCCCAAGGAGAACACCTCCGTTATGGATCACCGATCAGCCATTCTGGGCCGAGACAACTTACCACTCTTCGAGCTGGTCACGACCTCCGGTGCCATCCAGCAGGGCGATCCGATACAGGTTCCTCGCTTCCCGAGCGTTGACTTCGTGTCCCGTGCCAACCCGTAATCGCACAGCTTAACCTCCCCATCGCGCGTCAACAGGATATTGTTACCTCGGACGTCCCGGTGGACGATGTGCATTTTCCCGTGCAAATACAGCAGCGCCTTGGACACTTCACGCAAAATGTACGCCAACTGCATCTCATTGGCGCGCCGATTGCCCACAAACAGCCTCCGGACAACGTCGACTACCGGCCCGTAGTCACAGTACTCCAGCACGAACCAAATTTCGTCACACTCCCCGCCCGGGCACTTCTTCCGGTAGACACCGTAGAAGTCGAGCAGATTCGGATGCTTCGCATGATCGCGCAATATACGAAACTCCTCCTGGATGGCCGTCTTCATTTCTCCCGCAAACTTTTGCACCTTGATCGCCACATTCTTGTTGCCGGCCTGCGTGTCCGTGGCTCGGTACACCTTGGCGCACACTCCACTGCCGATCAGTTCGGCGAGGATGTACCGATTGCCTGGCTCGGGCAACGTTTCGATGCGCAGCGTAGCCATCCTCACACCCGGGTGTTCACTATTTTTGAGATTACTTTCGCGATGACACTGTGCACTAGCCGCCTGTAATTGCAAGCCGATGATCTCCCCCCAATAAGGTCCGCCTATCAATCTGTAATCGAAGCAGCGAGTTTCGAATCGGAATGCGGAAGACACGTCTAGAAAACGACGTTGACTCTACTCCCGTTGCGGAATGAGGCTTCCGCTCCACTTGAGTGGAAAGTGTCGCGTATCACGCCAAAGCAAAGGCACCGGGCGCCCAGATCCTCGATCAATCAATGATTGAGTCGAAGGAATTTTATAAACTTTAATCACCCGATTTGGCCTCCATTCCGAATGCGCACCCGCTGGCGAGCGGTCGTTTTGCGGTTTCGCGAGGAATCCAAAGTCGCCGGTAAGACGCTCGGAATGTCCGGGCCAAGGCTGGCCCATGGGAGCAGGCAACTAGGTCGGTGTCGGTATTCGGCCAGCAAACCGCAACCCCTCGGGGAAAACGTTGCAAACGTTGCGTCTTCGTCCCCCCGGGGAGCTACTCCGTAGGAGCGGTTTTATCGAAGGAATGTCTGCCTCGAATCGAACGGTTAGTCATTTGCGGTGCAAAGTGCTCGAAACAACCACTCGGCAAAATGGAATTTGATTGATTCACCAGCGAGGCGAGTGACTAATGGTTTCATTTTAACTTTTATTGCGGACCCCTAAAGACCATAATTCTGGGCTAAAAGATTTTGCAACTACAGAAGTTTAATGAACGGCGTCGATTCAGGGCTTTGGTATGCTGGTTCGTGGATCCTTCTCGTGCGGCACGGCACTGTTGCGTAAATCGCTCACGGCCGCTCCCTCGTTACGGTGCAGCCAACGAATTCTTGAAGGTTTTCCGAACGAAACGGCTAATCCTGTTAGGGTATTGATTTTCCCCACACTCAACGGCAAGCATCTTGCATCACACACTGGCGCCACCTCTCGCATAATTCCATTTAACGGACAGGGGCTGTGGCTTTAAAATAGGCCCCACACGAAACTGAGAACCTTCTCTCCAAAAGGACACTTACGAGATGTTTAATATATTGCTACACTTTTCTCACTAAATTCGGTCAAAGAACAGTAAAACTCGCGAATTTTTCTCCGTTTATTGAACGTTCACCATAATTCGAACAGAGGATTGAACTCAACACTTTGCTTCAATGGTGCTGCTCGGCGGATATACCTCTGTGGTCCTTGGAAGGCTCGACTGCTTCCCGCGAAACTCCAACGTCTACTGACCGGTGACCGGTGCCGGTGGTCACCGCGAAAGCCCAAGGAAGCCCCATAACGGCTCGCCAAAGGACACTAATTCAATTTCCCCCATGGTTTCCCCGTGGGATCGAGCGTGCCACCGAAAGCGAAAACTCAAACCGCGACTCGGCGAAGGTGTTGAGGCAGCACTGTGGTGGCGACGGCCTATTTTGTATTCGGAGCCTCGCGTTGTGAACTTGTGCTACTTAACTCGGAGTTGTCTAGTTGGACTCCTCGACGATAATTCAGGGACCATCGGGCGTGCTAAGCCCACCCGGGGCTCTAAATTTGATACATTTCGATTGCCTAACCCTCTCTAATGTGCTATCCGGTCCGGTCCGGTCCGGTATATCCGGTGATAGCTTATTACTAAAGACACGTTCTCGATGGCCGTGAAAATTCGTGCTCAGCCTGTAATCGGCTCCGCTCCGCCAATCCATTTCGGGAGGGGTCGGAATTTTCCAGAGCACGGAACGGAAACAACATCCCTATCAAGGACGAACGATCGGTTAACTTTTGACAAAGCACGACGGGCCGGCGGGTCTGGCGTAACAATGAACGCCCAGGACCTCGCGTGGGTCAGTTTTCCGCGGGCTCAGACAGCACTCAGGCGCATAATTCGATGATCAGATTAGGCCCGAGCCCACGGCCAGCAACTGATCCGAATCGGGCCGCCCGAAACCGAACCGGAACGGCGAAAGATCAAAGTGGCAGGCGTCAGGGCGGCAAAGGCCGGGGCCGGGGCCGATTGGGCCGCCTGCAAAGGTGTGCTGCAAATAAACAAAGAAGCTATATCCCGAACGCTCCCATCATGCTCCGACAACAACCCGGCAACGGCGGGGGAAACAACGATGATTAAAAGGCATGCGGCCCGGGAGCGGGAAAACTGCGCACCGATGATGTTGCACTTCCGCTGCACTTTTTGTCTGCCCCGCTGAACCTGCCGGAGAGTGTGGGTAATTGTCGGCGATGATGATGACGTCGCACAGACCGTTTCGGGAGAGGCCTTTCAATGGGACATAAAGCTGCCTACTCAGCGCGCCGAGGATGAGCCGGGCGATGGCGAAGGTTGCAATTATCCCTCCGGGCATGCGGATGCTGTGGGTTTGTTTCTTTCTTCCACCCGATCCAAATAGATCAGTCGGAGAAGGTCCTTCCCGGCGTCCCTGCCATTCACAAGTTCGTTTTCGAAGATGCTACACTTCATCTGCAAATTCCGTGTTTTTTTTGCGTCTATCTTTCTCAATGAGATTATCTTTTCAGCATCGCATCGAACCACGGAACGTTCAGGACCCTCCCGAGGAGTGTCCTGCACCGGCAAGGAATCAATCCGACACGGTCCTCAATGGCCGTGCTGGGCTGCGCGCTGCGTCTCCTTGACATTTGCGAAGAGGCGTATTGTTCCCGCGTAAAAGAAAAGGTAATAAAGCCCAGTCCATTTCCGATCTGCAGCGTAATGTCTCATTGTTGGCTTGTGCGCTGGCCGAATTGGTGCTGACAATTTTCCACCACCGACGCGGCGGGCTTAGCCTAGATCAAACGGAGCTTCAGGTACCAGCAATTAACTCCCACATCGGCCATCGGCCGGGACAACAATCGGTCGATCGAATCGGAAACACTCCGCCTGGCTGGTGATTGACACAATTTATTATCACGAAATCCGATGCGCTACGTTGTTTCCATTTACTAAAAGCCATCTACCGCCAGTGGGGGTCGTTTTCCCCAGCGAGCTCACTCAAGGCTCGTGTGTTAAACGCGTCGTGATCGCGTCACTTTACTAGCTCGATCGTATGAGTCGGTGAGATGTTTAGTGAGCTTTAATTAGCTTTAACTGTTTGAGCTTCACAACAATGCGTTCCGGGCGAAAGTAATCGCCATCACTATGCTACACGTACGCTAGGGAGTTAACACACAAAAAGGGCAAATAAATAACACGTTCCTTAAAGATGAAATCTGTCACTGTTCACGAGGCGGTCCCTAAACTAAGTCCGGCGTAACGAAAGCGGAAGTAACAAACGCGAGTATTCCCGGTTGCGCCAACCACACTCAGGGCCTTCCGGGTTGTTTCGCTAACTTAGGGCAGGGTTTACGAGAGAGTAGAGAAAAAGGGGGAAAAATCATACAATATGATACAGCTGATAACATCCTGCCAGGGGCCGTGCCGTCGCGGACGCTCCGCGGGTCCATAATACTGTTCGTTCGGTTTCACTCGATCTCCTCGTTTTCACTTTTCGCCCGCTTTAATTAGCCCGCCCCATCGAGACCGGGGCCAGAACGTGAGCGGAATGAATGTGTTTATGGCTGAGGAGAGTGTGTGAGGTGCCAGCACCGTTGCGTCAATTGCAGACACTAATCCACTCTTCGATTTCGCAATCGTCGCACTCGACGAAGCAGCACCAGTGGAACTTGCAGTTGCACCGATCGGTGCGCTTCTCCCGGATCAGGTTGTAGCCCCGGCCGCAGCACATCGACGCGCATCCTTCGCTGCCGCTGCTCGTCCGGTTGCATCTCCGCCCGATCGTGCCTTGAAGGAGGGACGAAAATGGAAATTCTTGAAAAACGGAACGGACGGATCGATCAAGTGCCCAGAGCCTTACCGGGAATGTCGGAGATTTGATCGCGCTCGCAAAAGTTCGGTGATCTTTGGTAGTAGAAGAGGGCGTTCTCTAGCTTCCGGTTTCCGGATCCGCCACCGGTCATCGGGTCGAATCCGAGACCCACCCGGCCACCGTTGGCACCGTTGCTCTGCTGTTCGCGTGGCCGTCGCGGTGGCCGCAGGTTGCCGGTCACGTGCTTGCGTTTCTTTGGCTTCCGGTACACGATCATCGGGGGGCCGTTGCCCAGGTTCGACTGGTCGACGAGGATCGCCCGGCGGTACTGTTGCTTGAGGACGCGGCCAACGACCCGGAAATCGGGCGCCGACTTCCAGCACGTCTTCAGCTGGCAGCTGCCGGACATTCCGTGGCACTTGCACCGGACCTGCATGTTATTCGAGACCGCCTGCCCGAGACGGGGTGATACGGAAATGGACGTCAGTTGCCGGGGGACCCGCAGCCCACCACCAACCCACCGTCACTTACCCTGCGGCCGGCCCGGTTGTTGTGGCGATTGATCTGCGACTGGATGTCGATGCCCTTCTCGCGGCTGTCCAGGAACAGCTCGGAAAACTCGACCCCGAACGCCATGTTGTGGGAGCAGCCACCCCACTTCCAGCGGCTCGCCTGTTTCACCTTCAGCTTCCGCAGGCTGTCGCCCTCCTCGAAGACGCTGTTGCTTTCCGCAATCGCGTCCAGGAAGCGCAGCTTCTCCTTCTCGAGGCTCTCGCGCAGCGACTTCGACATGCCCTTCCGGTTGACGGACGGGTCGCAACCGCACGAGATGAGCCGACCCTGGGCACAGGCCCGGGCCACACTGTGCGTCACGCCGGCCGCAGCGATCGCGTACGCGAACGCACTCTCCCGGTAGCCTGTCGGACGTAATATCCTTATTAGCTTATTTGCTTACTTCCATTAGCCATTTGAAAGAAGGATGTGATGTCTAAGTAATTTGAAGCATTATTTAACAATAATTAGACGACTGCATAAGCATAATTTATTCGCCGAGCTTTACCATATTTTTGGTATCAGTTTGGCAATGTAGAAGGTTTTCAACTAATGTCGACTAAACTTAACAAATGTCGTTCAAGTTGTTAGCTTCAATTTCTTCGAAAATTCGTCTTAAATTCTCGATGATGATCCTTCTTCATTTGCGAAGAAAAATGGGTCGATTATGACCAAAATCCGCACCAAACAGTTACTTGTTTTGGGTGCATTGGCTTCTGCTTATTAACACAACAACCGAGATGGAAATGAGCTTTCCAAAATGAGTACAGATAGCGTCCCGTTTAAAAAATGTTAAAGTTTTTACCAAATGTGTAAGATTTCCAGAGTAAAGTCTGACGTTTCAAAAATCATGGGTCCCTCTTCCAAGCATCCCAAACTGATCAAACTAAATCCAAAAGCTGAATTTAATTTACTTCATAGAGGGTAATTATTTACAGCTAATCACGCAGAAGAACAACCGTAAAATCGCTGACTAGCCGTCTAATCTCCCGGGACCGCGCCTGGCCTCGTTAGTGCCTCCCAAAAACCACGATTTGATCTGTTATGACGTTCTACAAATGTTAAGTCCCACGTCGTTAGCGAATCCTAAGGGCAGGCGAAGCATCGTCGCCACCGCCAACATCACCGGGCCCTTCCTGCCCCGGACCGATCGCTCCGAATCGATGGATCAACGACTCGTCCATTCATTCGCTGCGGTTTGGCCGTTTTTTTGTGCGCCCAACCACGGGCCCGAGAGCCCGAGAGCCTCACGACTGACGTTCGCCCAGCGAAAGGGGGGCCCGCGAGACGCGCGATCAAGACGACGACGGTAGATCGTTCAACACTCCCGCACTTGGCGTCCCCCCCTCCCGCAGACCCGGGAACGACGGACAAGATGTCGCAGGACACGTCCCCCGCGGCCACTGAGTGGCGGGACACGGGGAAATCCGAAAACAATCAGCCAATAAATTTTATTTCATTTGTATGGAAATTAAATTGAAAACTGCTGACTGGCCCAAGCGGGGGGGGCGAGCTGCCGTCGCTGGCCGGATGCTGCTCCGAGGAGTGCACTCGTGTGCGAGTGTGTGTTCGGTGGCTGCTGATTTTTGAATTATTTATTACAACCTGCCAGCGCGGCTGAAATTGATAGGAAGAGAATTTGCACGATCCGTCGACGGTGCTCCGTGACGGTGCCCCGTTGCATTGATGCTACCGCAGGCTCGGTTATGGGCAACACCGCCGGCTTGGCACTTCTTCACGGGCAAAACCGATCGCCTATCGATGGCAGTATCGCCGGTCCCCGGGCGGTTGATCTAGGATCGGGTGCCCGTTTGGTCAATCAAATTAATAACACCATCGTCACTAGGGCTACGGGTCGGCCACAAGTGTCAATCCCCACGAGGGTGGACATTGTATGATAAAGTTGCTCGACAGTTCGGGCCCCGCGCTCGGTTCGGGGCCTGACTGTAAATAAATGTCATTTTGTGTACAGTTTTGAATGTGGCATCCGCGTGCATAAATAAGGCAGCATCGTAACGGCGACGTTCCAGCACGACAACGACGACGACGACAGTAGTCGATCCTTGCTCGTCTCGATCTGCACGGTGCAATGATCTGGATCAGGGCGACCGGCCGAGCCGAACGGTGGCACCCCTTCGGTGCTTGAAGATGCGCGCTGCGCAATCGATGCCACGGCCAGTCAATTCGATCCGAGCGGACGACAAGCCGCATCCTGCAGCGTCTGACGGTGGCGACTCCGACGATCCTCCGACGGGCGAGCATATTGTGGAATATATCTGATTTGATTTGATCTGATCGTGTAGTTGGGGGAATTTATTTGCTTTGTT
Source organism: Anopheles bellator (assembly GCF_943735745.2). NCBI lineage: Eukaryota > Metazoa > Arthropoda > Insecta > Diptera > Culicidae > Anopheles > Anopheles bellator. Next base: position 69,752,337 of record NC_071286.1, read on the forward strand.
AACGGGCCCTCACCGTTCGCTCCGCGGGACACAATCACAGGATAACTCTTGGCTTCCGATGCCCGGACGTCTCGGAAGAATCTTTCTCTCCTCCTCTCGGGGTCGGAGCTGATCCGAAAGCGAAGCGGAAAGCGGCACAACGAAGCTGTCAGTTGGCGAGGCAATTTACCATCAATGCAAGTGTTGACAATGAGCAATGAAAATGCTTGCAGCGATAAGGTTCCAGCCGGTTCCGCGCGGTTCCTTCATCCTGCGTCCCGTGGGTGCCTCGAGTGACTCGAGGGGGACATTCTTCAAATTCTGCTACCGACGACGCGCGCTCGTGAGAAAGTTCCGTTCCGCCAAGTCGCTTTTCGAGTTATCAACTCGTCGGAAAAGTGAAGCAAAGTAAATAATTGGAGTGGCATAAAATGTCGCACTAAATCGTGAGCTGATTGAAGCAAACGGGTAGCTTATTAAAGGGGGGTTGAAGTAACCGGACCGGGCGTCTGGCAATTGTGTCCCACTTGCGTCACCCTGGCCGCCGATCGATCGTATCGTTGCATCGACACCGCGACTGGCCGTCAACCCGGATCGATTCCGACGCAATTGGGCGTCGGTCGGTCGGGCGCGGCCCTGCGGCGAGCTCGACCGGCTCGAATCATATGCGCGTGAACGGCATCATAATGGTGGTCTCGGATCGCGCGGCCGCCCTAATCGAGTCCGGAGGGACGCCGGGACGACTTTCTCCTTCAAATCCCTTTCGGTCGGGTGCAACCATTCGATGTGATCGCAATGCGAACGGCCCAGGAGACCGATCGCACCCGTCGACGTCTAACGGGAACTCCATGCCGCCTGCCAGGCGCGCCGAATCGCGGAAAGAACGCGAGCGATTCATCGCCAGCCGAGCGTTTGAAGTCAATCAAGAAAATTATTATTGAACCCTAATGATTCCGCTTACGGCGCATTAGAGAGGGTGCTGCGCGGCAAACCTGGTTGCGAAAGACCACCGGAAGCGATTCAATTAAATCGATGTACCCCCGGGGGTTCACTGACCACACACTGGAGCTATGCTTTTGGAGCCTGCCAACCAAACGGTTGCCTCATTCGAGGGGCAGGTTGGAGTGCCTGTAAAATTATAGCCCTCTCCGAGTAGGTTAAACAAATAATGAGACACAGATTGGTGCGCCTGGTGGCCAACGGCGGATAAATAATATTCCCGGCCAGATTGATTGTTCCGTTACCACACAAGCAAATGTGTGCTGCTAGAAGGGGTCGAACCGAAGCACGGTCCGTGGAATCTCTCGAGATCCACGTGTCTCCGACCCCGGGGGGTCTTCTAACCCCTTCGCGGTTCGCGGTAACCCATCCACAAAACGCGCTGACGTAGCAACCGATGGGCGTATTAGCCACCGAGCGACGCAGGGGAGTTCCCGGTTCGCTCCTTGGAGCGTCAACATCAAAGGAAGTGGCCCTCGCGGAAACTCGCGCCAAGCGCTCGCATGTGCTCGCCGATAAGTGCATTCAAATGTATTCATTCTCGATGGCGGCGGCGTCTGCCGCATAAGTGGCTTCCTTTCGGTACGCGGTCGGAAAATGTCAGCCTCGCAAGACATCACCGCCCATCATGCGCCATCCGTGCCCAAAATTCATTGTTTCGAAAGTGTGTTCCACCGGGAACGGGCCGTCGCATCTTCACTCGCCCGGATTCGCTCGCAACTTTCCCGAACCGGACGACGACGTCAATCGATCAGCGGCGAGCCTGACGAGAGAACCCTCCCGCGTTGATCGATCGTTCGCAAGATTGCCGATCGATGCAAAGAAGGAAAGCGAACGCGTTACGCCAGTTGTCCGGAACTGCATAAATTGCGGTCGAAGGCAGTAAAATGTCACCCAAGCCCAAGGTTGCCCTTTGCCGACCGGAGCTGGCTCCCTTGCTTTGAGTGACGAAGACGACGACGTCGATTACGGCTCACGTGGAGCCCCCCCACCGCCGGTGGACACACTTTGACATATGTACACGTCATGACAAATTATGTTCTTCGCGTGTATAAATTTGCCTTCCACCGAGCGCCATTTGATGTGTCATTTCCATCTGGGACGAGCGCGCGCTGTGGGCTACAAATTTACATCAATTTATATTTTGATTTTGATGTTTCATTTCACGGACCCATCCATCTGCCGGGAGGCTGCCGGGACCATTCAAACGCTGGCCGACACAGTGGCCGACGGACGGATGGCTTCGAGTTGTCAACCGGTCCGGGTCCGGGTTGAAGGATTGATTGCTTCGGACTGCTGAATGAGATGCAACACTGCAACAGAACTGTTGCGCAGTCCTCCGGCTAGTTCGGTGCGGTAGTTGATGGACCTTCCGGTTGACAATTGAATGGGCTTTTGAATACGCGGCGGCCCTAAAGAGCAACCGCAGTCAATCAGGTGGGATCGCGATCGTGACGAGGTGCCCTTAAGGAGTGACGAAATGTCGCATGAGCTGCCGCTTCTTCGTGGGTCCCGGAAGCGTGGGAATCGCGTGGCTCCAATTCGTGAGACCCGTTGGCCAGTTGGGCACATTATTTATCGTGTTTTTTGTTTTCGAAGAACTTCGAAGACTTCAGCAACCCCATTCGATCAGTCCTTGCATTCTCAGACACACCGATCTGAAGGAATTTGATGTCACCCAACTCGTCGTCTATTGTTACCGAACATCCGTTGTGGCCGTTACCGGTGAGGAATGCCGGTCGGAAGGCGATGACGCGTACCGAAACACGTTAGTCATCTATTCTGGGGGTCCTCGCAGAAAGAGACTATGGTAATGAGTCCCTTGTGGCCGTGTGGTGTCGAAGACACCCTCTGTAAGAAATCCGGACCCTCTGGGACCCGGGAAACCTTTAACGTTAATTGACCATAAAGTTTCCCATTTTTTCTCGCTCGATTCTTCTCCGTTTTTCCCTCGCCTCCTTTCATACGGAACCTGGGGACCGGGCAGGAAAAATTGAAACGTCCGAGTCGAGAGGCTGATGGCTTCGAGCGGGCATTAGAGAAAATTATGACCCATAAGCCCATTGGTCACGCGTCCACGGCACAAAAAGGATCCGGTCGCCCGGGGGTCCAGGTATTCCGTCGTCTTCGTCGTCGTGTGCGTTCCCCGCCGTGCAGCGGAATGCAACTGCACTTTCGAACGGCCAGCAGCTGTCGACCGCCGCCCCGCACCGTACCTCGTTTCAGCATGCTGGATGTGTGCGGGTTGCGGCTCCGGGTGCTGAGCGAGGAGCAGTTCCAGCGGTGCCACTGGAATTGATACTGACACTCCCGGACACCGAGCTCGAGGCCCTCGATGGCGGCCGCCGTCACGTCGCTCGCCCGGGTGCACAGCTCCAGCTGGTCGCGGGTCAGCCCCGGAACCGTGCGGCACGTTGCCCGGACGTCCGGTAGGCTCTCCGCACTCCAGATCGGCCATCAGCGCCGCGGGGAACCGAGAAAAGAGAAAGAACGGGCGAGTGAAAGGTTAGTGTGCGTCGTCGGGTGAGATTATCTGGCCGGGACGGGACAAATTAAAGTTCATATTTACACACGTTTCGCACACACGGGCTAGATCCGGGCGAAATCTCCCGACAAGCAGAGGGCTGCTAATTTGCGATCGTTAACTTAATGGTGGCCAATTAATATCGCCGCAGATAAGTTATGCATCCTGTGCCTCGAGAGTGCTACATGCGCACCGGCGAACTCACCGCCGACAGCTCAGCTCGGATTTTCGGTAAGCTTTTTTTTGCGGTATCCTTTTCTGTCCACGGGTTCGAAAGGGTTCCGTCCCGGGGCTCATTAATAATTAGTGCATTCGAGGGTGCACCCAGTCCGGTGTGTTGACCGGAATTCGGGGCATCGGGAGTTGAGGTTAGAATTAATCTTATCAATTAGCCACGGCCAAAGCGTCGGCTGCTGCTGCCGAGTCGCGAATGAACCGGGCCCATTAATCCGGCCCTAATTGGTGTCAACGGGTGAGTTATGGGTCAATCATTAGTTGCGTGTCCCTGCGAAGCCTCCGAAGGCCCATTTGCGATGCGACACCATTTTGGTCCGTAAAAAGAAGCGCGGACAGGCGCGAAAGAGTTGCATGCTGTCTCTCTCTATTGGAGCAAAAAAGGAACATCGCGAAGAGGATAAACTTCATATCGGTTAAATGCTCATGTCGCGTCGTTACGGTGCCAGGTATTTCAAGGGAACTGTAGCCCCCACGGAGAGAGACAGGAGTTTCCACCGTTCGCAGCAAGAAACTGAACGAATGCTGTTCCCACCACCAAGGATGGGCCACGTTTTGATCCTTCGACACTGAAACGCGGCTCCTCGAGTCCTCTCGCACGGCGGGGACATTCATCATAATTGCTGGGCGTGAGCGTTCCGCACTAGATTCCGATGCTGCCGTGCTGGCCACTACGGTACCGTGTCCTCTCCGTTTGCATCGTTGTTAGTTCTTCTTGTTTGTTTATTTATACGCCCAACGAAGACGACGAGCCCTCAACGGGTCGGCGAAAGCATTCCTTGGGCGAGGAGCCCAACACCGTCTCGGTCCGGTCCGATCGGTTGGCTCGGTCGGGGCCGTGAGAACTTTGCGAGATATTTCCAACCCATCCTTCTGTTCATCCCCACGGGCCGAAGCCCATGGCAAAGCAAAAAAAACAGATCGACAACCTCGAGCGAAGATCCAATAAAACCAAATGTTTCACATTCCTGCCAGCCAACGGGAATCGGCCGCAGCAACCATCGGCACTACGGCAGGGGGACGACGACCTTCTGAACCCACTCGGAACGGGAGGGCAGAAATAGAGTTATTTTAGCAAATCGCTCTACAGCAGCCGAGGACCGCGAAAGCGGACCGGGACGGCTGGGACTCCAAAATACTAGGACGCGTCCAGTCCTAAGTCTGCCCGATCTCGCTGCATTCCGAAGCTTGCAGATTCCTTTACTCCGTCCGCCAATTAGTCATCGCACGCACACGGTGCACCGGATGCATTCCCGGCCCCGGGTCGCCGCCAGGAATCGCTCGCCGCGATTTTATTCCACACCGCTCCAGAAGCCCGATGCTTCCCGAATTTCGCAACCTCCCCCAGGCTAGTGTCCGGCGATTAAAAGCGGACTCTCGGTGCAAAATAATCACTCCATTAAGGAATTTATGCTGCCCGCTCCTCGACTCGGCGCATGAAACTTTATACTAATTTGCGATCTCGCGCCGTTGGCATCCGCCACCGGCTTGGGACGGGGAAGAAGTGACCTCTCGGGACCCGGGCTATGCCAGCGATGTGGCCAGCCCAGCCCAGCCGGTGCTCGGGACTGATAACGACATTCCTTCCACTTGCTGGTGCTGGGAGTAGCCGGCCGAAAAGAAAAAAAACAGGATGGCTACAAATTTTGTAACGCATGGGAACAAGCACGAAACGGATTTCTCAAATTCTCCCCAAGAGCCCGGGGTCCGGGAAGGACTCCGCACCGGGTCCTTACGGGCGAGGCGTCGGAACTCCTGAACTTGTTAATCCTGCTGAACCGATTTGGTGGCCGATTTCAAAGCTCATGAATGACCGTTCGACGGGCTGCAAACTTGATCTACTCTCCGGAACTGGTTTGTCCGCGTGACCGAGACGCGATTATCCCGGTGGCAGCTCCGTTCCCCGGGACAAACGGGAAGTGAACCGAGAGGCAGAGAGGAGACACAGGAAAAAACAAACAAACGCTTTCGATATCGAATATCAGCAGCAGCCGGCCCTTCGCGCCGAGATCGTAGATCCCTCCGTGGCCCAACCGTGCCCGATTGATGTCATTAATCCCTTCAGATCACTGCCAAAACGGACGTCGTCGTCGTCGTGCTCGTTGTCGAGACATCGTCATCCTTGTCGTCTTTATCTTTATCTTCATCTTGATACGCTCGCAGCCCGGTCGTTCGCCGGATTTTCGGTCGCCTCCGATCGGTATCGGGCTGGGCCCTCGAACCGTTTACATTCGAAGCTCCGGGCGTTGTCACAATAAAACCCTGCGCGAGTCGGCAAGGAATTTGTGAATGGGATTTTGACGGCGCGCGATGCAACGGACCCACGGTGATCTGTCCCGGTCGAAAATCGCCTTTCGGATCGATCGGACCGATTGTAATCCATCTCCTGTCGCGCGCGTTACACGAGCGTCGAGCAGTTTGAATGCGTTTGCGTCTGTTTTTAGCGAGCATTACATGCGTGCCCGGTGCACCCCACCGGTTTGACCGCTCTTATCACGCCCGGCCGATCGGCTGGGAACCGAATCCGCCGACAGGATAAATCCATCCACGGCACTTCCGTCTGCGCCGTCAGTCTGACGGGCATTTCCGAGCCACGCCACGAGCGCAAGGGGGGTAATGTGCAGATTTGTATGCATGGCCCTTCGCTGCTGCAACTCCGGGGAGATCGCATTCGGCAAGATGAATGGGGGCCCCAAGTGCAGCGCTCTAAGAAGCTGAAGCGATCTGCGCCCGACCGAGCGGCCGCTTTATTATTTCGTAACTGTTCGGTAAATGGTTTATCGTCTCCGTGAAGTTGATTTACGACTGATTACGGTGGGTTGACGTGCTCCGTACGGTGCGCCTGGCCCGCTAAGGTAGTGTTTCGGTTTCGGCCAACGACTGGCTGGCTGGCTGGCTGGCCAACCATTTTTGGCAACCACCCAACTAACTCTCGAGGCACTCTGATAAAGCTTGATTAATGGGGACGAGTTGAGCGCCGGGCGCCATCTTCGGCTTCTGCTAGCGTTAGATAATTCTTCGTGTGGAGAACTTGCGACAGGACCTTAAAACAACAAAACGGTGGATGAATAAATACCGTCACGTCCTCCGTCCCGGAATGAGGTTAGTGGAACCGCGCAAGTAGCCGGAGAATGGAGTCAGTGTGGCGTTTTGATTCAAATGCATGACTTGATATGGGCAATTCCATCCGACCGTTTTCTGTCCGGGCGAATGCTGTCTGTTGGAGGTTGGACCCCAACTAGAATATTATGGCGGAGGCCACATTCTCCACTAGACACTGTCAAGCACTGTCAAGGACTCTTTCTCCTTGAACTACAACTCGAATTCCAATCTGCAAATTCTACAACTTCCTAGAACTGGAACTCTCCTTGAACATCCTCTTACCTCTGTAGTACACCCAGCAGCCAAAAACAGAGCGCCAACCACCGGACCCGAACCAGGACACTACTCGATTCTTCACCACACTCACTCATTGCGCTCTGTAATGTTTGTGTAATGGTCCACCGCTTCCCAAAGCTTCTCCACCGCAGGCTGCAGTATTCGGCGTGCCGGACCCACTCTACCACTGGCCCCCACTTCCGGTCGCCTACTCCATTCGGTGTTCCGTGTACCGAGTGGCCAACCGCTTTCCACTTGCATCGCGTAAGACACACCGAGCGAGCGCACCTCCAGGATTTCACAGGGAATCGTCCACAGTCTAGCGACGATCTTGAATCAGACCCTGGAGTCGGGAATTAGCACACACGCGGAGCGACGTCCAGAGGCAGGGACAAATGTCAAACTGTCGAATTCCGCACACGGCCAAGTCCCTAGTTCATCTCGCTAATAACTGATTACGGACCGGGCGTCCAGAAGGCGTTGCGTGGTGGCTCTGGTAGCCCTTCGACGCGCGCGTCCCCGGTTCGGCTACGCCTCGAGGAATGTGTCCGGCCCGGGGTTTCCTTCCACTCCCCACAGCTTCTGGGCTCTGCCGCCGACCGCCCGGGAACGCCGGGACGTTCCTTCCGATTGGTCGACCCGTTTCGGACTTCTCGCCCCCACCCCAGGGGTTCCTCTGGCCCCGCCGCAGGGGGTCACTCACGTTCCGTTCACTCCCTGTCTCCCTCTCTCACTTCGCTCGCACTTCTGCCCCCAGCTGTCCCGCTTCGATGCGAGAGACTTTCGGGAGTTTTTGCCCTTTTTTTTGCCGTCTCTTTCGGACGGACCCGGTTTTTCTGGAATTTGGTGTGTCCCACCGGGGATCGGGGTCCGTATTTTGATTTCCCCGGGTTCACTTGCCGATGGCTGCCGATGCCACCCAAAGCTTGAAGCTTAGATTCTTATTCGACGGCACACGATCGCACAGGACGTCGATCACTACCAACAACACGATCACCGAGGCCAACCTTTCACTAACCAGTCAATCCGTCTACAGGATACACTTTCACCAAAAAGGGACCGTAACCCGCAATCAAGGACCCGGATGCCCCGAATTCGCGATCTCCGGCACAGAACGCGCGCGCCAAACAATCCTCCTCTAGTTCTCTAGCCTGCCGATGCCGACCCCGTGAAGCCAAGTGAAGCTTTCGAGCTTCACGGGAAGCGCACACCGCCGCCACACCGTCGGTGAGCGCCCTCCGGAGAGCAATAGACACCAACACACGCGCAAACCCGCGAGTCGAGTTCCCGCGTTGAGTTCCCGCGGCCGAGTGCCGATCGCGGCGGGTTCATTCGTTTCACGCCGCGGCGTTTTGGCCCCAGACGGGGGCCGAGGGGCACCACGAGGGGGAGGGCGGGCGAGGGGCCACGCCGTTTTTTGGAGGGTGCAAATTGATGTTTTTATGATTGTTGATTTTCGTGTCGTGTTTTTTAATTGGTCGCTTCTTCTTCTCCCGTGCGCTGGCGGAATGCCGCTCGAGTGCCAAGGCCAGTGCCGAAGATGATGATGACTAAATGGCTGGCTGGCTAGCAGCGCGGTTGAAAGAAATGGCGTTGCCGATGGTATGAGCTTCCTCTCACCTAGATGCTGGCCACAGTTCCACGCGACCGAATCGCAGGACGACAACCGACTGAACCGAGCGAACGAGCGTGAATCTCGTGAATCCCGCTACTGCCCGGTTTCCGTCGTCGGATTCGCGACGGGCGCACTCTCGGAGGACGAATTGTGTACTCGAAGGCACACGATGCACACATACATCCCATACTTTTTTTTTCTGTCCGCCCAACAAAAGAAGGACCTCCGTGTATCCGTGCGCGGCGCGGATGTAAGTGCGCCCCGTTTTTGGCTCGCACGGCGCATCGCACCCTGCGGTCGTCCTTTTTCGGCCTCCACTCAACCCGGGGTTTTTTTTTCGCTGCGGTTTCATCGGAAGCGGAAACCGGAACGCGAGTGAATTAATGAACAATCGAACTCGCAGACTGACGCGCGCGCGCAGGAAGTGGGAGCGGCTGACAAAAGGATGCTGTGCCGCGGCATCATGGGCCCTGGGCCCCGGGCTGTGTTTGGCCGTTGGATAGGGGAAATGGGTTTGGCTCGACAAGCTTAGAGGCGGTCTGGGTCCGGGCTCCGAAATCTGCTCGCCGTCAGGTTGTGTCGGGGACCAGCGAAACGCAAATTAGCTCTATTGTCGCCATTGTGTGTCGGGATGCATGGAAAACTTGCAAATCATTATGGATTCTGAGCAGCGCTATTAACCGCTGCATGATTGTTTGTGTTTGCTGGTCAATTATCAAAACTGAATTACGTGTTTCATTCAGAGCTTCGCAGGTTGTGCTAAAAAGGATTACTCGCAAAATACATTTCATTTGATCTTCATTTTTTATTTATTTCTGGATAATATGATAATTTTATAATATCAACCTCTGTTGCATTCATTTTGAGGTGATTGAACTTAAACGTATGCTGCAATTTTCAATTTAATTGCTTATTGGTTTAATTAGCTGATACCACGAAGCTCTCGAAAAGGAAACTCAATGTATATTCAGCAAAATAATGGGTTATCCGTTTATTACTTTCGAAATCAAAAGGATGGCATTTTTCAGTTTTAAAAAATGATTCGCTTGACAACAGAACAACTTGATAAAATTATTAAAACTCACTACAAAAGTTCCTACTTTCGAAATTCGAAAACACTCATTTTTAAATTAAAATTTTCTTCAGCGACGATGCACTCCACAAAATGTAACGGTATGATGCGCGTTATGGGTGAGCGGCGTCATAGGACACTATTTTTCGAAAACGACGAAGGTAGGGTCACTACCGTCAATTCCGAGCGATAACGTCAGATGAAAACCAATTTTATTTGGGCTGTAATTGAAGATATTGACTTAGGAGATATGTGAATTCCGCGCGATCTACAACCGATCCTCCTGTGGGAAACGCGTCTTTGGTCGCACGCTCATCGGAGCAGCATCAACAAATAATCGGTGACAATAATGATAGGAAACAAGAAAAGAAGGACTCACCTCAACTGCCCCGGTCGGGCAGGTTCCGCGACACACCTAGACAACCCCTTTTTTCGGCAAGGGCCGCTTGTCACGAGGCGAATCGCAAAAACCGACCGCGCAAAGGGGTCGTTTCGGATGTGCAGTAAACGAGGTCCGGAACCGAGAGCTACAAAAAACCAACAACCTCTCAAAAACCTCAACCGACCCACGGGGTAAATTATGCATCTGCTAACCCTGATAGGCTGCGTCGCTTGATGGGTCAATTAGCCCGTCCGATGTCCGCCGACAGTTCGCGTGTCTCCGCGTGTGTTTTCTGCAGGATTGCGTTTCGTTTTTGTCAAGCGATTAACTCGTCCCCTGTCGGGCGGTCGCCGTCGGTGCGGTCTTTCCGGATGTTGCGCTTCACCGGATGCAGCGTGTGCGGTGGATCGATGACACACCGATGAACGACGCTGTTTAACATTATGATTTACGCGCGGAGGACAACCCGTACAGCCGGATTTAAGGCCCAGTAATTGTGCATAATCCAAACACCGAACAAATGTGACCTCACGCACATACACCCCTAAAAAGCGCTGTCTTTTTGCGGCTTTAACGTGTGTCCGGGAGGATTGTGCTACTTCCGTTTCGCGAGGGTGCCACTGGCTGGGTGGAACCACGGAACCGTACATAAATTACACATTTTCCCACACCAACCCGGCGCGGTGCGAACGTTTGGCAAACAAGGGTCTCGACCTCCGGCTTTCGAATATGCAAATCGGTGCACCCGAATGCAACGGGTACGGGGTGGGAAGAGGGCAACCAGAACAGATAAATCTTTCGAAGCACTCGAACCGGGGGGAACAGGAAGTTGGGCCGACCATCGCCGACGCGCGCCGTCCGAAGCCTCAAAAAAGGACACAAAGTAAAAATAATTATCCTTAAATTGTTTCAGTTTCGGTTGCGGCGTTGCGGACTCGGAAGGAAGGAGCAAAACCGACCGACCGACTCTCTCTCTCTCCCTCTCTCACGAGGGCGCACGCGTGCGGTCACTTTTGGGGCTCCCCATTTCTCGGAATCAATTTTTAGCCGGAGCCCATTTTCGCCGCCGTTTTGTGGTTTTCTCGATCTCTATCGCAGCGCACCGGCGGCGGCGGCAACTGATTTCGGGGCTCGAGCCAATCCTTGCCGCTCGGGCAGTGCTATAATTTGTGTTGCATCTTTAATTTGCTGTTTCAACATATTTTCGATCCCTTCCAGTTCGTTTTCGTCTTCGTACACTTCACGCAACACCGGCGGGTCCATCTGGCCTTCGGCGGCCACCGAACGATTCGCTGCGATGCATTCCGAATCCTTTAACACACACCGAAACAGACGGCTTCTTTCCACCATTTTCCGAGCCCAGTGACCGAGGATGCGAGTGAGAAAGAGGACGCAACGGAGTGCGGATCGGACCGAGGGTCGATCGCTGCAAAATGGCTGACCGTGCGGCGGGCAAAAGGAAAGGTGAATAAAGATGGCCCATAAAACGCCCCAAACCGGGAGTGCGGGATAATTTATTTCTCATAAACAATCAATGGCACCACCACCACCAGGGCGCATGCCGATGGGGATTAAAATCGCCCCCTGGGGAGGGCCACCCGATGATGCTGGGTGGCCCCCTGCAGGCCAAAGATGCCTTCTGCGAGGTGTGAGATATGATGCTGCGGTTGGCATTCTTGCGGCCTACGGCCCAGACCCGCGCTGGCAAATGATTCAATCGACGGACGGACCACCGGCCATGATCGACCGGGAGGGACCGGAATCGATCGCAAACAGATTGCACATTGCACCATGCAGTTTGGCCCTAATAGCGCCTCACGCAACGTTTCATCATTATTGAATGCATTTTTATGCTCATTTCCCATAACATTCGCCACTAATTCCCGGCCCGACCGTGCGAGGTCGTGACCTCGCGGCTGTAGAGGTCAAACAATTAACATTAACGACCGCGGGTTGGGCTTCAGCCAAAGCGTGGTGCTGTTTGTGCAGTGATTAGCAATTCCATTCTCAGGCCGTCACCGGCGCGGGTATCGTAAAATCGACACCCCAAGCAGCTCCGGGGGTGATGCATTTAGCCCCACGCCCAAACGGAACAACGCTTTCCTTTTTGGGACCGCTTTTGGCCATTTTGAGACGTACAACGCGGTGTTGCTGCTAATTGCCACGAGACGATAAGCGCCGGGCGTTTGGAGTCCGGAGTCGGTTGCGGAGTCAAAAGAACACCAATGGTGAAGGCGCCGAAGCCACACCGGGTGTTTTGGTGTTTTATGATTCACATCCGCCACGAACACGGAATACATACTACTGTGTCCGAACATAAGTGGGAGGGACAATTCAATGGTTTAACTTTCTCGTGATATGTTTGCATCCTATTTTCGTGATCATTTCATCACTCGACGCTGATCGTTCCGCAACTACTCAAGAGACCTATCCGAGGACAACCCTTACAGTTCATAATTTAGATTATTTTCATTAGAACTTTATTCGACACAAATGCTTGATTACATAAGAGTACAGAGATATTCCACATTGTAATTGCAACTATTTAATATGTGTAAGGTATCAAAATGATTGAAATGAAAATATTTCGAATTAAATCTGTTTAAATGATACGATATGCCACGTGGCATTGACTCATTTTATCCTATTTATAATTAATAACTAACAACATTTTACAAGTAGTTAACTTTAAAGAACTTCAGATAATTAGCTCTCGAATTATTGGCTGGATAGAATTATTACACCTATTGATTAGGACTTCTTTTAGTTTGTTAATTTCTAACGATAATCTTTGCGCGCCAACAAGGTGCTTATAGTTTAGAGAGGAGCCGAAACGTAGAATATGTTGAAGGATTTTGTGGATCGTTTCTAAAATTGAAACAAATGAAGAAATAGCAGAATTAAGACAGATTTTTCGAGATATAAAGAAATTCGCTATATTTATTGGCCACAGTAGCAACTAAGCGCATCGCAGCGGTGAGTATCATTAACTTCTTCTGCCAATCAACCCCCCCGGAATGCTGCACCGGAGATGGTGGGGTCATTTGCATAACGCCACTTGTCGTGCGAAATCATTTGACCGAAGATAAACCCGAGGGCCGCACGGGCGAAACAGGCTTTGGTTTGGGTCAAGTGATTAAAACAGCTTAAGGGTCGAGTCACGACAACCGTCAACCGGTGGGCCACTCTGTGGCGCTTCTTCGAATCAATCATAATCATTTTTAATTGATTAGACACAGCGCAAAAAGGGCTCCGTAAAATTCGCACCCCATTCGGCGCCCGGTTCGTGTAATAATTTATTCAATGCGCTTCCCATCAAAACTCATTACCGTCCGGCGATCATTGCGATTAAAGGTTGGAGTTGAACGGCCCTTTGCCGGATGAACACTAACCAATTACTAACTCCCGGTGCTCCCGGTCACGTTAAAGCTGACCGCCGTCGGTTGTATTTTTTGCACCCACCCCGGACCTGGCTGCACCATTTTAATCCTTCATCGCGCGAAGGGAGTTTTCGCGCTCGGCGCTTTTGAATGATTAACCCCGAACCGGAACACGACAGCCCGGCGGCCCCGGGAAACCTGCCACGGAATAAATCCACTTTTTAATCTCGCTCACACACAGCGCCCGAGGACATCAAAGGAGCATTATTCCGTGTGACAGACGAGCCGACGCCCTCAACCCTGAATTCCTGGAGTACCCGGAGCACGGAGGATAGAGAGTGCGTCAGGCACGGTCCTCGAGCCACCCTTCTGACTCACACGTGTGCCTGGGTGGGGAACTGGTAACGAACGAGCTGAACGATCGAGCAAGCGGGAAGCGGCCATTATCTGGCTTTATTAGCTGATTGCGTTAATCGCCGTCGCCACCGAGGAGGCACTGCCGGCCAGTTGCATCTAGGACGCGAGTAATGAGTGGCCAGCGTGATCTGAAGGCCGGAATAAGAAACGAAACTGTTACACTCTCGTGACTCGTCGCTCGGAGTCAACGGATTCACAGTGGACACAATAGACTCCCGGGGCCCGGTGCACAGCACGGTGCCAACATAATCGAGCTGGCTGGCTGGCGGCATCTTTGTTGCTGACGGCATCCTAACCGCAGCCGTGCGCCGTGTGGGTGGCTGGCCACAGCGCTGTTGGTGGCATTTGCATACAAATCCATTCCACGGCCGGTGAATGGAAACCTTTCAGCTGCTGAAAGCCGCTCCGTTGGCAGCATCCTCCCGCATTTAATTCGCACCCACCCCAAGCGCCCAGGCTCCAGGCCGCCCCCCTCCCCCTCGGGCTAAGTAAACAGGCTCTGGCCTCGGGGTGCCGTCGCTCCTGTCAGCCGCCTTCTGTCAAACTTCAGGTTGACACTTGCGCACCGCTCCGAGTTCGCATTACGCAAGTCAATTTCCTTGCGCCAACAATTAATTGTTGTTTGCGCTCCGTTTGCGCACGGACGCGGGGAGCACTTGCGCGCGGCAAACCAATTAGGAGCGCAACATTTTCCCATGACACACTCGGGGACGGGACATGCCCGGTGGGACCGGGCCCGGGGGAATGGCTTCATGGCTCTCTCTTCTCTCGGTCGGGCGGTTTGTTTGCTTTCTCGAGCACCGTCCGCAGCATCGTGGTGGCCACCCGGCAGGCCGGCGGTCCGATGAGTCAGCTTGAGGGATGCTTGAGACAGAGAAAAAGTTTCTAATTTTTTGGCCTGGAGTGCCATACTGGAACGGAGTAGTGGTGGCCATCCGTTCGGCAGCTTATCGCAGGACGATTAGATAGGACCGGGAGTCCGGGAGCCCAAACGTGGAGTCCTCCGTAATGGGTTTTATTCGTATGTTTACACACCGTTTAATCGGCTGGCGGACTCGCGGGAAGCTGCCCCGTTTCGTTGGCCTCACTTTCCACATTCCCATGAGATCCCTCGGATGGCTCGGTGGTATGTTAATTGCCCAGCCGAGGGCCCATCCCGACCATGCCGCCATCGATCGGAGAAGATCGCTCGATCTGTTTGCTGAACTAATTTGACTATTTTCGAACGGCCCAAACAAAGGCCCCAAAAGTCCGCGCCGCGTAAGTAAGACGTCATGCGTTTTATTGCTTAATGGTCCTGCACACAAACACGCACACACGCGGGGGTAATTGTTTAGTTTCTTTATTTACCCCCCGCCGACTCGTCTGCGCGATCCACCGGGGCGCGATCGTCGGGGCGTTCAATTTTTCGCCCATTTCGGCCCCGCCGGGTTGCGGTTGGTTTGGAATTTTGATTTGTTTGATGTTCTCATTATCGTCGGTGTCGGAACCCGCAGTTCCGGTGCCACACGGATGGGCACGGTTTTACGGGCCCCGCGTACGGCTGGTTTGTGTTACTCGCCTCGACTTCCGGGCAAACAACAACATCGGCGGGGCGGGAAACTGGTTTCTGCCCGCGATCGATTTCACGTTCCGATGCATCGCGTCGTACCGGAAATGTTGTTTGTCCCCGCCCGGATCCCGAACCCATTGCCGGGTACAACTAAATCAGGGCGCGCGCGAAACGTGTACGCGCCCGGAGCGCACGTGATCGATACGATAAGGATTTATTTGCATAGCGGGCACTCGGGTCTGGGCCTTGGCCAGCAAGGTGGGTAATTAGAGGTGGGTCCGCACCCTTGTGCGGAACTAATTTCTCCGAATGGCCACAGGACTCGGCTCTTGAAACGACGGCTGATCTCATATCGCGTCAAAGTGGGCTCGACAATTGCGTCGGAACGGAAAATCCCCGTTGGCGGTGTGGTAGCGGGGCACGAAGGGACCCCCCTTGTCATCGGGGTATTATCGCGCCACTTGCGGCGTTCGCCCGTCGATTGCATCGACGACCTCACACGTTGCATTTTTGCACGTCGTCGTCGTCTTGGTCGGGGTGCCTTTCGTGCGCCGTGTGCGGCATGTGATTATCGCCAATTTGCACACTAACACGATGTGATCGCTAATCATAGCCATTTGTGCCCGTCGACCGCCAACGAGGCCGCGCGGAAAGACCTCGCCGGTTGGAATGTCGCAGTTTGGGCCCAGGAATTTCGTGGCGGATTCTAAATTTTTGACCATTCGGTTTTTCGAAAACACGAATCGCCGTAATTGGAATGAAGCATTTATGCAAAACGAAAAACGAAGGCAAAAAGAGCAAGGCGATTAACTTTCAGCGAAACAAATCGAATTTAAATTTTTAAATCTTAATTTCGAACCGATTTTTGCGCTCTTTTTTTTTCTTTTGAAATCGGGTTTGGCTCCACCCATTTCCAGCGGGCCCCGTGAGCGCCCGTGAGTTCCCCGCGTGGGGAAGTTTGGTGAACGCTCACTCGTTCATCGTGTGGTGAGTTCGCACCGACCCCGAACAAAAAAGTCACTCACATTTTCCATACTGAGATGAAATATC
>NC_071286.1:69769018-69775664 GCF_943735745.2 Anopheles bellator
GATCTGGGGCCAGAAAAATGAAAAATTGAGTGACTTTTTTGTTCGGGGTTTTCTCACCTGCTGCTCCTCACATGAAGAAGATCGGTTTGCGACTTTCGGATCACTTTATTGTGTCGTTAAAAAGGATAAAGGATCGGGCAATAAAGTCGCGAAACGAAAATAATCAAAGCCTGCCAAAGCAAACTAGGCAAATCAACAGCAACACTTTCATCGGCGGCGGACACGAGTGTTTGTTTGTTGACCCCCCTCGACGGAAAGAGAAATTTATTTACGTTACGTCGGTAAACGATAGTGAGACGATCAAAGTTATGGCATTATTTATGATGCCCTCTACCTGGGAGTGTGCCAAAATGTGTCCGTAATTCCGTAAGCCACCGGACTTCTGATTTGCGATTGTTTGCCCAATACCCATTTACCAGCTCAAAACTGTTCTCCAAAATTCGAGTTCCAAAAACCAAAATACTAATAACTTTAACATCAAAGCGGAGCGGAGCGATCCGTTTCCCACGGGGGGGTGGCCATCGTGGTGGGGCCCCGGGGCAAGGGGGGTGGAAAACCGTTTTCCACGCGCGGTGAAGACGCAGCAGCGGCAGCGGCTTTATTTTTACTTCTTGCACGCGAGCGAACGGGGCGCGTTTCGAAGCGCCCGCTAATGGTCAATTAACCTTTTTCCCTAAACTGCCAATTAGAAGCTGATTTTATGTACTTTCAATTTGCGCCCCCCACCCACGCCCGCCGGCCTTTGAACTCTGGGTGGCGCGCCGCGCGAGTCGGCCGGGTTTCGGCGGCACGTCTGTTATGAGGAGCACGCATTAGGCACTATCTCGGAGAAAACGCAGACCGTGCAGGGCCGGCGCAGGAATTGCATCAATTTAATTCAATTTTATGATTGCGGGGAAAATACGAAAAAAAGAGAAAAATTCGATCCGGAGTTCCGGTCGATCGGACGGGCTGTCGGGGAAAAAGCTGGTGGAGCGCAAAGCAAAGTGACGCTCATGCAAAGTAGGACGCGCTAACCACACAAAACCACACGGTGTCCCGTTCCCGTCGGAATTTCATCACGGAATGCACAGAAAGCCTCCGCTCCCGGCCGCCCGGTAATCCGGTTGGCTGCGCAAAAGCGCATCTCATCGTTCGCATCATTTATAATATTTTTCACAGTCAATTTCCTGCGCTCGCGATCATTAGGGAGCGCGCGCGGGACTGTAACATTGTCCACACATTGCCCGCTGCGGTGTGGCTTTATGTGGTTTTGGCCTGCCGTCGCAGCAAATTATGCTGGCCCGCGTGAGCCAATTGGAGCTCGCTTACTCGTGCGGGACATTAAAACTAATAAGTCGTAAGTGCCAGGCGTTCCTCACTGATTTTACTCAGAACCCTCAGAAGCACGGTGGCTGTGACGCGAATTCCAGCATAAAACACCTTCCGGCACCAGCCGGCCACCGGCGGCGGCAGCGGGGTGAGTAGACAATGCGGCATATGCTCGGTAGCTTCCGTTGCGGTCCAGCCTGTGCCGGTGTGCAAAAAACAACAAAAACTCGGCATCCTCGCAAGAAGACGTATGAAAAATGGAGGAAACAAACGGGGCACATATCGTCGGTCGTGTGGGAGACCGACGGCCGACGGAGCCCCCCCCGGGGTGAAGCGATGAGAGATGATGCGCTTTTGTGGGCCGCCCGGTAGATCCCGCTGGATGATGAGGCCGAGGCCGACTCCGAGCGGACCTCCGAGGTTGTGCGAGAAGCCATTGTTCGTGCTGTTGTTAATATAATTAACACCCGCTGGGTTAACATGTCTATTTCGATGAATATAAATAACGTTCGGGTAACTTCAAATCGGCGTGACGACCGGCCCCGGGACAGAACACCGGCGGAGGGTCCCGCGGCCGGGGTCGACCCGGGAGAAACCGGGCTCAAGAAAGGCACTCATCGACGGCCGATCGTCGGCGGCTCGTTTCGTTTTTTCCCATTTTTCTTCCCCTTCTCTCTCTCTCTCTCTCTCTCTCTCGCTCTCTCTCTCTCACTCACCATCGTGGTAGATCCTCAAGACGCGATCGAAGAAGCGACCTCCGAAGAAAGAAAGCGGAACGCAACTCGAACGAATCAGCAACGGGGCCCCCCGAACGAGGATCGATATTCGGACACGGATTCCAATTCGCTTGCCACAGGAAGTGGTGCAGGGGCAGTGGAGAAAGCGCTCCCTTCCTCACCCCGGGGTTCTTCCAGCCGGGTGCTTCCCGAAAGAAGAATCCAAATGAATGAACGGTCGAGGGCTTAGGAATTAGGTTCTTTTCATTCACCAAGACGATCCGCGGCCTCGCCGGTGTCACCATCCAGCCAGATGCTGAACGAATGGCGAATATTTATGGGCACCTGGTCCCCCGTCCAACTCCAATGGTGGACACTGGCGGCGCACATCGACCAATAAATTAACCACTAAGTCGAACGATCAATCGATCGGTTTACGCGTAGGTTTTCCGTTTGGGAACCGATAGTTAAACCCACATCGTCGCTGCACCGGGGACAAACACTAAACGTCAGGCCGCCTAATCGATCGACGCGTTAACAGGAAAACATCAAACTACTCCCTGTAATGGATGCTTTATGTTGCTGCACCGTCGTCCCACCCAAAAACACCTCCGAAATCTCGAAAAGCTTCTCCTTCAACGGTTATGCCCCATAAAACGGCCGTAAACACCGCGCTCGCTTCCCTTATTATTTATGCTTCATCTCGAGACAGGCCCCGGCCAAGCGAAGTGGATCAACAATCACCCGTTGCGTGTGGTTGTGAGGCGAGTTTGTTGCGTTGAAGCACCGAGCCACCGAGCTGCTGAGCGTGTCCCAGGGTGATGCGGATGATGTTGAGGGATTTATGACACAACACGAGTACTTTGAGACTGACCCGGGACTGGATCGGAATGCCGTTCTCTGCTACGACACAGTGAATGTAAACGATTGTCAGCTACGCGCGTCGTCGATGGGAACTCGAACAGGAGTTCGTAGCGGACTAGAGGAAACGGAAAGTGCCGCTGGTGAGCGTGTCCATCATAATTCCAAAGGGTCTTCTAACATTTGAGAAGCATCTCCTACGTGGCTGGGACCGTTAAGTACGGGAGAAGAGCACGATTACAGATTCATAATCTCTGACGGTCCGGGCTCGATCGTTAAAACCTGCATCGGTTCGTCTTAACTACCAATAAATCTTCGGCTTCGGATCGTGAAGCGAATCCCGCGTGGAATTGACCACTCGAATCATCGGATTACGAATCATTCGAGTTGTAGCGTTGTCGCCAGTGAATCCCCAAACCCAGAGCAAAAACTCAAAACCCGTAGCAATGCGAAAGAATTGCAAAAAGGGAGAACTTTGGTTCGGGGACACACAAAAAGTGTGTCCCCGAAAATGGGCAAACGCTCTTTAAAAATGCATCTCCCTGCGGTGAGGCGATCGACGATCGCAGCGCCAGAATCGCTAAGCAAGGACGAAAGAGTCCCCACGAGCGGGGCGGTCTCGTCGATGTTAGGTCCTCCACTTTTTTCTCGATACTTCGAGAGTCGATTTACCCCTTCGGACGTCGGGGTCATCTGCAACACCGGGACAAACAAAAACATGAGCCCGGGACAGGTTGAAAAACGGCTCTCGAGTGTTGACGGCTCTCGACTTTGGAAACGAGGCACGAAAAACCCGAGCTGGATCGGCGCTGGTTCGGTGTCCGCTGGCTCTACCGGAATATTTGGCCATCGCAAACATCCTGTCACCCGTTTCCAGGGGTCTGTTTGCGATTTACCCGAACGAAGGTCCCAACCAGCCAGCCAGCCAGCCAGTCGGATCGGTTCGGAAAAAGTGGCCTTTTCGTCACAATTGATCTTTTCGAGTTTTTTTAGGCCTTGCTGTATCAACACCGAATCAGCGCTCGGCTCAGCTCCGGGCGTCTCCGAGATAATCACGGCCTGTGATCTGTGGCCAGCACCACCAACAGGGTGGAAAAGGACACCCCCGGGGGAAAGGATAAAATATGTTAACTCCGTAAAAAGCAGCAACCGCTACTATTAAAAACGGAAATCTCGGTGTGCCCGATCCCGATGGCAACCGATTGCCAAGAATGTCCATCCGGCCGGCCCAACTCGTCCGACAGACGTCCTTCCAATCAGACCGAAGTCGGGGCGCGGAAATGGTCAAATTAAAAAGCGGGAATTAAAGCAAAAACAACCCTCGAACGCTCGGGGCCGGGGGCCATTGACAAACGGTTGACAGAAAAACGTGGACGAAGAAAAACGCGCCCCGAAATGTGCGGTTCGGGTTTTTATCTCATTATTTGGTGGACATTTTAAACTACGCGCCCGGTACGCGTCCTGTCACGTCCTTTTTTCCCGTCTGGACTCTGGCAATATGGCAACATATTTCTAGCTTCCATTTTTTTTGTCTTTCGCCTCGAGTCGGAGTATGGGAAAATTGCCGCCACCGCGCCCTGGCCCTTCTTTGAGATGATGAACATTCCTTGCGCGATGGTGAATTAATTTTCGTCAGAATCAGATATTCGTTCGGTATTCGCTTTTCGGTACGAAACAAAGTCGTAAAACAAAAAGTAAACTTTAATAAGATAAGTAGCCCAAAAACCACAAACACACGCAAGGACGGGTCACAAAAGGGGTCACAAAAAGTGGCCAACGCCCGTGGCGAATGCGAACGCCGGGGCCGTGAAGGGGTTTTGGGCGCGAAGCGAAAAAAGAATGCTCGCGGTATGTCTCGCGGCCAGCATTCGGTGGACCCCGGCAAACTGGAGCACCCGTGCTCTTTGCTTTTTCCCTGCTTCCGTTTGATGTTTTTTGCTGTCCGAGGAATGTCAGCAAATCACAGAACCCAGAAGGACCTTCAGGGCTGGCCACAAGTCTGTTGTTTTCTCAACGGAAAAAGTTTTGCACCAGAATGAGTATTTTTACTCTCAAAAGAAAAAGCTCTATTGTAAATTATTTCTTCAGCATCTCAAATTTTCTTTAAAAATGTGTCATCTGCCATATTTAAGTGGCGGTTCTTAGGCTTTAAAAAATTAGGTTCAGAATGCAGTGACCTAACGTCGCACTCTTACGCAACGCACCCAACGGTGGGTTCCAAAGTTCAAGGATGGCGTTAAAAATAGGATCGCACCTGATCGCAACACGGCTAATGCGTACTGTGCGTCTGCATTCCGGTTGCATCGGTGTGGTCGCAGGTTGTGCAGGGAATCGGACCATCGGACCGGTGGCGGTGGCCGGATGGAAGTGTAAATACATCTTCGCCCGAGATGTAAACATCTGGCTGTTCCGAGTACTCATAAAACTTCATAATCTCACTGGGGGGGGCGTCTGGTGGGTGTCTGCGTGCGTGACGTAGGAGCACCCGTCGAGGAGACATCTTCGAGACAGTCGCCCTACTTTGCCAGTGCCACGGAGATCTGCGTAGTGTGCGGTGTTCAAAGCACCGTGATAAAACACCTTATCATCATCGCGTATCGTCATCGCAGCCCGAGTGAGCGGAGCGGAGTCGTGTGCAACCGACGCAAGCGGATGCTTCAGTCCAAACAGCGCGATCGTGCGATCGTATGGCCCGAGGCCCGGGGCCCGGCTCGCATTAGCAGCAACCCTAAAGTGTTTAGACGGGAAAATGCATCATTAAAGTGACTGGAAACATGTGAAGCGGACAGGTTGCCGAGAACAATCGAACGCAAGGAACGCCACGATTCTCACGATCCAAGCGAAGAAGGAGCACAGGGACGCCGGGTGTGCAGGCGCAGCTCCAACCCGGCACCAAAATTCGCGTCGATGTGATACGTGTTCTTCCTGCCATACTTTTCGGCTGCAGATCGCGCCCGAATCTCTCCCGTTTCGATTAACGATTTGGCACGATGCGGCCGTCGTCTACCTGGGATTCCGCTTTGGGTGAACCATTACGCGGCGGGGCCCAACTATCACCTCCTCCTTCGGTCGATCGGTCCGCTCTCTATGGCTCAATCCCGAGAGCCCGATTCCGTTCGATTCCGGCGGAGTACAGTGCTGGGCAAAGTTTTAGTGACACGAGTGCCAGTGCCAGGGACACGGAACGGAAAGGTGGTCCGCACTGTGTCCGTTTCTTAATCTTTGCTTAATTTTATCTCACACCGGTTTTTTGTCTCTTTCGCTTTTTCTTCTCGAGCTTATCATCCTTTTTCTTCGCAATACTGGTGATTGTTGGGACCCCGACCAGCAGGACCCCGGGCCTGTGATGTCCTTCGGTGTATTATCCGCTCCGTTCACTCCGCGTATCCTGCATAGTGCACCCTGTCGGTCGGTAGTGTGCTACGATCGCAGCAACCAGTGTGATGTGAGGCTGATGGATCCATTAACACGGATCCCTTGATGAGGAGTGTGCGTATATGTGTGTGTGGGTTTGTGCAAAAAATTGGCACTTCATCGGCAGGAATCGTAGTAAACCGCTGAGAGAAGCCCGGGCTGTGGTGAGCTGAGAGTGAGTGAGAAGTGAGCCCAATACTCCGGGTGAGGAGCGAGTGAGACAGCCGACCGGTCGCGGCTCGTCGGTTAAAGATGAAAGGAAATCCGCGGGCGCGCGCAATAACCTTTTAAAATATATCATTTCGCAACGGTGTATGTGCGCCCGCGTCCCTGTATGTGTGTTG
>NC_071286.1:69776064-69791155 GCF_943735745.2 Anopheles bellator
GGGCGGGAGATGGTGTAGTTTGGGCAGTTCTCGTTCCGGTGGCAGTCGCTGCCGAGACACGAAGCCGACCGCCGGCTTCGACCTCCGCCGTTTTGCTTCGAAAATTTTTGCCGCGCGAAAATGGCTCACCCGCCGCGACCCACGGCGGCGGAAAACTGGAGCACATCAGGTGTCAGGTGTCGGTGAAGTCAAGCGTGAGCTTATCCAGTTGGCCTCAGGCGCGGTTTTTGGCCCCCGTTCTTCGCAGTGCGCGCAGCCGGTTCTAAAACCGGGCAACAGAAGCAAATAAACATCAAGCACCGACCGCGCGCTCTCTCATCGACTCCAGTAGTAGTAGTAGTAGTGATGATGATGATGATGATGATCATGCCAAGAAGATTTCCCAACTGCGCACCGACAACCAGTGCTGACGTTGACGGAGACCGCGACTGAAGCTCAGCTTGGTGCCGCAGCGAGAAACAATAGGATCGCGCGTTGTGAAAACGATATGTGAAAGGCTCCCGGCTGCTGGGGTCGTTGTTGGCCAGCCCAGAGAGTCCAAGGCCGACGAGGTGACGTGTGCTTATCGCTCAAACTCAACCCTCCGGACATCCGGTTCCGTGTGTCGTTCGTCGTGCGTCAATGGCGGCCCGGGACGAGTTTTAAGTGTGATTGTTTGTTAGTTTCCACCCCTTTTCGAGAACCACACACGGGCAACAGGAAATTACCATTATGCGGCTGGTGGTGATAGTGATCTACTTGATACTGATAATGCCCATAACCGGCCTGTGGCGGTAAGTATCGCCTCGGAGTGAACGAAAATCTTGTTCAGTTTCTTATTCAAAGTGAGGTTCCATGAGGAAATCAATACATTGCCCTGACCGTAGAGGCTGCAACTACTAAAAAGTATCTCCCTCTGAAGCAGCGCTCCACCGTTGACCACAACGTCACCCCGTGGCCCGTTTTACGATGCAGCATTAGCGACGGAGTCGCACCCCATCGGAAACCCCATTTGCGGTGGAATGCTTTCAGCTTCACTGTGTGTGCGAAAATTGGTGATAAAAAATGGCGCGCTGTCAGAAAAGTGAAACGGCTAGCGGCTACTTAGTAGCTTCACCGCGGCTGTGCGTGGATTTGCAAATCGCAGCTCATCCGAGCTTCACGGCCGAGTCGTGCATGGCCCGGAGGCTGCTCTGGCTGGCAGGCCGTCCTGTCGACCGGCGTGCATTCAACACATTATCTTAATAATTTCATAATTAACCAGCACGGCGCGGATCGTCCGTTTTTACTACCACCAGCAGTAGCGCCGCGGCCCCGGTAACTCATTAGAGGCGATCGTCTTCGCTACAGTGTTGCAACGGCGTGACGAAAGAAAACGGAAGAAAAACCCGATCGCGGGACTGAAATGTCCATCGGCCGGCAGAAACGGCTGGGCAGCCATTAAATGCATCGCTTAATTACATTTACGCTTTTAAAAACGATTATAAATATTATAAACCCCCCCTCTCATTATATCATTAGCGATGATGTTGTGATAAGCGGCCCCGACCGGGAACTGGGAAGCTCTTCCCCCGGCCGGGGGGGACGAACCATGCAAGATGATACGGTGCTCCGGTGCTTCTGGATGATCGGTAACCGAGTGGAGTAACCGATCTACTTACCGATCGCCGCTCCATCGTAGGCCAGCCCCAGGAACTAGGGATGCAAATCAACCGCACCGTGTGCCGTTGGAGCTATCACGTCATATCGCAAGTTTACACTTCGGCCTGTCGCTGGCCGAACGCTGGATGCCCGCCGTCAGAAGATGCGGCCGTTGATAAGGAATATCGCGATTTGATGAGTGTTACCGGCGTAACTGGAGAACGGCGCAAGATGGACGTTCAGACAGGATCTCGCCGCCGGCAGGCGCATAAGAAATTCGCTGCACGCCACACTCGGCCACAGCATCGCCTCGGCCCCCCGGCACGTTCGGAGCGCTCGACGGAAGGGGTCACGCTTTACATGCTGCCCCCGTGAGAGGCGTTTGCGCGACATAACGCGACAGATCATACGCTCGGCGTCTGCGGCGGCTTATCTAAATCTTTACGAGTTTGAACCCGAAAACCTTCGGGAGTTTCGGAATTTTTCGGTTTGCGTGGGAGCCCGGGGCATGAAAGGGGCGGAGGAGGGCAACGGGGGTATGTCAACGGAAACATTCCGCGGCGGCCACAAACCTTGCGCGTCAACACCGGAATCCGTGTCCGCCGCCCAGAGTGAGCGGTTTGGCGAAAGTCGGGGACGACGAAGGCGAAGAAGAGGGACAAATCGCCCCCCCGAAAATAAGAATTATGCAAATCGCACCACTCGCTACCAGCCCAACCCGAATCCGAAGGGTATCAAACGGCCGAATGGGAGATTATGTTTTCTTAATCTCCTCAAAACGCTTATCGTCGCGAGCCACTGACACACGCGCGATAACGCGCATGACGCTGGGTTTAATGGAAAATTCCGATCCTTCTCCCGCTTTTTGTCGCCGTGTCTGTTAACAGTTGATCTAATCGGTACAACGACGGCAACCGTGAAAGGTGTTCAATTTTAAGTATTCCCATTCCCGCTTATTAAGACGCCGACTTCGGGATGGCGCGCGTGGGAAAGAAAATGGCGATCCTTCACGGCGGCGGCTACGGATCGAGTGCACCTTACTCCGGGTCCTATCTGCGGGCGGTGTCCTTTTTGCGGGGCGAAACCATTTACCACAATGACCGCCATTTTGTGGATTGCATTTCCATCGACCAGGGGGTTCCGAAAATGCGAACCGAGCGATCGTTGGGATGATCGTTGAAATTCGATCCGATTTTCGAACCCGGGCCAACGGAATTTCTTGCACCGTGTGTTTGCGTGTGTGTGTGTGTGTGTGTGTGTGTGTGTGTTAGGGGGTGCCGGACCGTGTCGGATCGATGGCCGGCCACCCCGATGGCCGGCAGCAGCGTAAAAGCGGAACGGTACGGAACCGATATCCTTGAGAACCGTGCTTGATGGGCAGCCAATCGCCGCGCAGACTGACGCTCGGGGTTTCGGGAAGGAAGTGGGAAGGAGCACCAACCAAAAAAAAAAAAAAAACTCTACCCCAGACAGGAAGGAGGCCCTCGGTCGGCTTGGGCTGGAATTTTCCACCTTTCGATCGGCGGCCATTTCCGAGCCAATTTCCAGAACGATTCAGCGCGCCGATCGCTGCGTAGATCGATCACTGTTTACACACTGGGCGTCATTGGGTCGTCGTTTCGGATGGTAACAATGTTTACGTGGAACAATATTTACCCCATCACGATTAAGGTGGGGCCCATCACCCGGAGCCGTCGGGACGGGCAATTTTGCTTCATTAGCCGCCGTGCGGCGCGGTGTCTATCAACTCATTAGCCCGCCCGCGGCTGGGTATTGATTATGGGCCCTTCGGACGCGTGATCGTGCCCTTCATCCTCCGCAGCCGCAGCCAGGATGCAGCACGGCCCGAAAAGCACCTGTGATCTCGGTCCGCGTTCGAGGACATCCCTATGCGCCCAGCGGTGGTGGTGGTGGCCGGTTAGTTTACCTGGGGCCCGAAACGAAGGGCAAAAAAGGGGCCCGAAGCGAACCCTAATCCTGGAGTGACAGCGTCAGGCGATCAACCTGTCGCCGGTGATGACCCCGATCGCCGGTGATCGCCGACCGACCGACCGAAGGGACCCACTTGACTGAAGGAGTCAAATGTTTGATGATTTTGTTACACCGCCCTCGCCCCTCCCCACCCGCGAGGGATCGAGGTCCCTGGGAGGTGGGGCGAAGGGCGAAAACAAACCACTTCGGTTGGCTGAGGGGCTCAAGATGACGGGCGAATAAATAGGCAAGCATCTTCAGATGCACTTCGGTGCGGAGTGTGTTTTGTGCCGCCCTTCCCGCCCAACCCGTTCGGCCTTTGTGTGTGCTTATGTTTCGCCGTGTTGTGCATGCTATTTATGCTGCACGATCGCTCTCTCTCTCTTGATCACCCGGACTCTTTGTGCTTCCTCGGTCCACTGTCCACTGTCATGTTGTATTTGCTCAAAGTGAATGCATTTTCCCCGCACCCCCGAGCCCTCCCCGCAACCCCACCCCCCCTTCGACCCAGGGACCCAGGGTGTCCCTCAACTTTCGCCATGTATGACACACAAAGCAGAGCTCCTTATTGCTTCAGCCTCGGGGCCCTGGGCCGTCAAAGCCGCTCCCAGACGCTGACGGTGACGGTTTTCCGCCTCGTTGGTCCCGAAAGCGTGTGTGCGTGCATGCATGCATGTGTGTCTTGTTTGCCGGCTCTTCCACGTCGTTGACTCTGCTGCGGTCCCTTCCCGCAGGGGGGCGCAGGGTGAAATATTGATCTTTTTATCTCCCTCCGAACTCCAAGGAGCACCGAGTGGAGTTGATTAAGCGGATCATCACGTACAAACAGTCCGGCCTACCCGGCCACTACCACCACACACCCAGACACACTGTCAACGTCGCCCGTGCGTGCCGTGAGGACGTCTTCAGCCGGAGACCCAGCCTAGATCGATCGCACCGGCGCCGGCCGATGGGTGGGATCGACTTTATGTCGTTTTAATTTACGATGATTTAACAAGCACCGAAGGGAATAGGCGCACACCCGGGCCCCCGGACCCAGTTAATGAACGTTTATGTACACCGCGAAAAGCAATCGGCCGCCCGGTCCCCCGGCCAACCTAATAGTCGGCCCCTAGCCACTAGGCCCCCGGTCGGTCGGTCGATCGGTCGGTCGGTTGGTTGGTTGATTGAAAGGCGACGCGACATCTCGTGACAACACGGCGAAGGTAGTAGTGGGAAGCAGCGCACCACGGACCGGTAAATGAGTTCAATTTATGGGCTGGTTCTGCGCACCGGCAAACAGGCAGAGTACATATTAACTACCGGCCACTACGTGGTAAGATGTTGCGGAACCGACGCTTTTATTTGTTGTACTTCGTGTTACGTAAGGCACCGTTCTGTTTGGCCGTTCCGTAGGGATGTAAAACATGTGGCTCTTTATGGGTTTTTTGATAGTTTTTTTTTATAAATTCTTTCAAAAATGAGGCGACGATGCACTTTATTGACCGTCTAAAGGATTGCACTGTATAAAACGTGCGACTCTGCCCATTGCATGTAAAGGAAGTTACTGTAAAAAAATGGTCAACTTCAGGTCAGAATTGGTAAAAAATTGGTCAAAAATAGTATCGTACAAACTGTTCGAAAAAAGCTAGGGTTTTGCAGCGAGGAAAACCAAACCAAGAGAACGGTGCAAAATTTGGTAACAGAAGTAAAATTAAAGGTCCGGCAATTCGCATTCTCTAAGAAGGAGGGTTGAATGATAGCTTTTCCATATTTTGCATAAAATGAGCTTTCAAAAGAAACATTATATGGTTCTTTAACAGAATGTTTGACTGATTTACGTATTTTATTGTTTGACCATTTTTTGACTGTAACACCCTTTATACGACCGACGGACTAGCTTCGTTCCCACTTTCCTTGTAATCGATCTGTTTCCAGAGATTCAACATTTTTTTGAAACTTCTTTCACTTTTATTTGTTTTTTTCATGTTAACTTTGTTGTTCTAGTCCCTTCTATCTCTTGAGCTCTTGACTTATCTTCTTCCTATTAAATTTTGAACCCAACAAACTTTATTAAACTTACTTGTTATGCTTTGCTAGTTTGATACTCTTGCATTCTTTACTTTATATTTACTCTATATTTTAATCTAATACAGCCAATTTTGGGGCAATTTCTAATGCCAATATGGCTCTTAGTTTTAGAGTTCCAGGGCACTAGAAAGCTAAAAGAAAGCATTCTACTGGTTCCTACGAATTACTGCCGTCTTTCTCTTTTGCCTTTCACGCAATTCGTTGCACGAATCTCCTTCATGATCTCATCTGATAAATGATGGCTGACATGATCCAATAATATCGAATCAACTCATATCCTCCTAAATAATGCGGAGAAGACAAACCATTTGGTAACAAGGCAATTGTAATAAGAAAATCAACTCAGCCGCTCAGACTTCAGACTAGAGCTGCTGCCAAAAGATCTCGATCAAAAGTCACTCGATCCACGGTCCCGAGTCGTCCTCCGAGTTGTTTCTTCCAATCGGCATCTCCTAGACCCACACAACCCCGTTCCCAGGCCCGAACAGAGCGAAAGACAAAGTCCCGCAATCTTTGAACCATTGCCGATATGGTCATTAGGAAAACAATGTTTGTGCTCTTCCACGCAAACTCCACGGCGCAAACCGGGTCTCTAGAGTCCCCACCGGTCTCGCCGGGATGAAGTATTGATTTAGAAAGCACCTCCACCACACGCGAGACTCATTTTCCGCTAGACTGCGAACGGCGAATGGCGTGACGAATTCGTAGACACTCCTGGCCACGAACGAAGAGCCCGTGTCCGCGCCCGTGTGCAAAAGCCATCGCTTCCCCTGGCGCGCATAGATGAATGGTTGGCGATTGTTTAAATTGAAATTAAAATGCACAAGTTCATAAAAGTAAATAAATGGCCGCCGGGCGCGCTGAGTGTTAATAGCGTCTCGAATTCGAATCCGTCCTGCCTCGGGTCGGCCATGTTCAAACGCGGCGAAGATCTGAGTGCGTTTCTTGCGCTTTGGTCACCGGAACGCAAGACGCGCCGTCGTTCCGAAGGCGGTCGGTCGGCAAATTTACACTTCACCACACACTAGAATGCATTCCCGGCCCGCGGTCCAATGGCCACCGCCCGGTGCATCAATCTAAATGCATAATTGAGAAAATTGAGTTAAACACTCGCAACCTGCCCGGTTGGTTGCCTCGGATCCGTGCGTCTTCTAATGGCCGCCCAATGCCGTCACTTCCGAGTTTCCTAGTTGGGCGCGTCGGTCGCCTCGGGCCGCCCCGGGGACAGCCGGAGTGACAAGCGATTATTTTCGCACGGGAAGCGGTCCACAGTTGGCTCCCCACAGCAACAGTGGCAACTGGCTTGATGTTGTGCAGGTAACTCCAGAGAGAGAGGGCACGAAACGGACCCCGACAGCTTGCGAGTGCAGCAAAAATCAACAACCACACCCGAGGCGGTTGCAATTGCCAGCTGGCTGGCTGGTGGTCGGTAGCAACAGCCGACCGACAGTTGTTGAAATTATTCGTTACCGATGATTAGTATTCAATGCGCTTCACCGCTGATCGTCGGCATTTCGGATTTCGTTGATGCAGTTCTGGTGGTGGGTAAGTGCCGGAGGCGATTACAATTGTGCAACGGATCCTGGCTTCCGTAACGGCTAATGGATTCGAATGCAGCACTCGAACGGGCTTGCGGGTATTAGTGGCCTCAGTCGATCGTCTCTTTCGTCATCGACGGGCCGCAGATGAAGCTGCTGAAGCTTCATTTTACCCCCATTTTGCACCGTTTGGTATTGGCGATAAGAAACGCCACTCACTTAGGAAATTGCTATGCCGCTAAACGGTTCTAGAGCAACTCCATTACACGGTTCACGGTCCGCATAGCGGTTGTTACTGAAGAAACGAAAAAATATCCGCAAAATTCGCTTGTAAGTCGAATAATCTTTCATCATTCTTCCATGTCTAGGCTTTTCATCATTTTTCGAAAGGATCCAAAAATCCTTCTTTGGCACGGTCTTCATTACATTCTTCGTTTCGGCTCCTATTTCAATTATTTACCCTATAAGGACTGCACGGAGCGGTCTCTTGAGTTTAGCGATTAGCCATTACTGGTATGCTGCCAAATCGGGCAGTGACGGTGGGTACGGAAAAATCTGGGTCGAGTTTGTGTCAGAAAGATCACGAAATGATGACGATGATTGCGAAATGGAAAAACATCACGAGGAAGTTCAACCAAGAATGGTCACTCTACAAATCTGGTCTTTGGCCACAGTCGTATGTAACTAATCCATTAGAAAGGAACGACGCTCAGGATTCACTGGCAGTTTTCAATGTAACACCGTGAATATTCAGCATAAATCATCATAAAGTGACACAAATGGCACAATCCTATCGAAGCTCAATCACTCATCGCCTTTCGTGCGCGTAAAATTCACGCAGAATTACCGCGGAATTGGTGCCGCCCGGTCACACTTAAGCACAACTTCACGGCCTATCGATGGCCCCTTTCGACGGCGACGACGCCTTCCTTTATTTGATCTTCCCGGCGTCCCGGCGCCCGGGCATCCCGGGGAACCGATCGGCAGCGACAAACGTCAAACGTTCCGCGGCGACGCGGCGTTAGCGTTAATTAGTCAAATGAAACCTCAGCGAGCCTATCGTAACGGCACTTCGCCATAAAACGCCCCGACCAGGCCGGTCGTGGGGTCAAATAAAAACACAACAAATTGAAACCGAATATCAACAGTTTTATGCTGCCGCTCGCTTCCCCCCCCCCGGGATTTCTTGTCGCGATCGAGCGTCGATTTGTTGGGCGCGAGATTTTGGTTCCCAGGTTGCGGGGAAACCGAACCGAGGCGGCCTACAAATTTATGTCTTTATTAGCCGAGCGCGGACAGCAATCATGTTTTTTCGGGCCGACCCCGGGCTGATATGGCCACACCCGGGATCGGACGGAAGGAGAGCGAAAGAAGGAAGGCGCGGGAACACGGATCCGTCGGCGCGCGCTATTTAAATTTATAATTTCCTTCTTCAACGCGCGACGCGGCGGCGCTTAATCGATTGCCAGATGCTAATCGCTGTTCCGATGCTGTGGACACGGCACGGCCCAAAACGGAAGCCTCGCACTCGGAGCCCGGTTTTGAACGGTTGTGGAAACCAAGCTGGAACCAAGCCGGAACCGCCGAAACCGATTGGCCGGCTGATGATAACGGTGGGCTAACTAATGAGGCGGTTGACAGTGCAACGTCGTCTCTGCTGCAGGAGTCATTAGCACCTCGCGGCCATAACGCTCTAGGCCGATGGGGCCCATCAGTCAGTCAGTGAGTGCAGCCCATTTTCAGCGCTTTTCACCTTGAAACCTTGTCCGGGGGGGGGGGGGCAGCCTGTTGCTTCGGTGGCCATAAAATCGAACCGTGATTACGACGATGTGGCGTCCCAGCAAACCATTCTCTCGTGCCCGTTAAAACGTCATAACCGGGCCGGGATCTGGACAGTGTTCTCTGAACGGATCCGCACGCCCCGGGAGAAATTATTTATTTTAACTCTCGATTATTTACATTGAGTGCCGAGCGCCGAGGTCCCTGGCGATGCGCACGCGTCACGTCGGGAGCACGCTACACTTTTTCCCATCCCAGATGATTACATTCTGGGGACCCGGGGTCCGGGAAGGTAGCCCTCCGCTTAATAGCGCACCCGAAATGAGCTGAAAATGCTGGAAATGATGGTTCCGTCGATGGCCAATTGCGCCCGTATTGGGTGGGTAATAATCGTTGTCGAGTGTGAGGTCGGTTTTTTCCTCTCACCGCAACAAACGGATGGCCGCTACGCCAGATGAGCCGGTCCGGTCTGTGGGGAGATTGAAATGAGCTTCATTATTGAACTTTACGACCGGGGCGGCTGGCGGCCCGCTATATTTAGCTGTCAAAGCCGGCCCAGAAGTCGGAAACGGAGTGGCCGCGGAGTCGGTGTCGGTACCGTCGGGATTGCGCAACCAACCGATGACCCGTGCCAGTGGGGGCCGGATGGTTTATGGTTTGGGGCCAGCCTCGAGCCAGGAACTTGAACTTGAGGTTCATGGGAGAGTCGGTCGGGAATCCGTGACAGTCGTGCCTAGTTCGTGTCCCGCTTACGTATCTCTGTGTCTCTCTCTTTGTCTCTGCAGTGCCGAAGGGAGCAACGTGCTGCTCGAACCGGAGCGGGTGTGCGAGGCCAAGCACCGGAAGTCGCGCCGGTTGACGGGCCGGCTGGCGGACATCTGCAAGAACGACACGTCGCTGATGCACGTGATCCACCGCGGCATCAGCCTCGGGTTCCGGGAGTGCGAGTCGCAATTCCGGCACAGCATGTGGAACTGCTCCTGGACCATCAAGCGCAGCATGCGCCGCGTGCTGGCCAAAGGTAAGTGGGTCCTCGCACGGTGCACGGTGAAATCGGGATAATTGACGAGCGGACCCGAACGCGAAGCCAAAGCGGAGTCCGGAGGCGGACAGGAGTCGTCGTCGTCGTCATCATCCTGCTGGCTTGTCGTGCAATTGAAAAATTTAAATCGAACGTAACGATATTGTCATCGCTATAAATTACATTCAATGCCGGCCCCGAAAAGTGCAGCCCATTGTGCCCGGCCCGATTATCGGATCGGGCCGCTCGAATGTCGCCTGTACTGTCGCGGTCCTGTCGAGGTCCTGTCGCTTGAATGGCTTGAGCTGACGGCTTCGCCGGTCCCGCCGGCAGCCCGCGACCCACCCCATTTTCGGTGCGGATTTGTTGCGCGATCGGATCAATAAAACAAACAAACAAACGAACGAACGAAATCGGATCCGGAATCCCGGTATCTCCGGGTCCCTTTTTGTGTTTTTTTGCTACATTAAAGAGGCTACGGGAGTCTGAGATTTCCGACAGGCAGGAATGGGCCCTTCTGGAAACAGCATTCCGACTGTTTTTTTTTTCCCGGAGCCGGCTCCGGAAATTCGGCATTCGAACAACTAAACTAAAGCTCAAATTATTGTCCCCCCTCGAAGTGGGCAGCAGTTTCCGTTTCTTGCGATACTTTTCACCTTTTACGTGCGCATAAGAAGACGCACCGGACAACCTGACCTGTGTCGTTGCCGCCGTCGAAACCGTTCCGCCCTGGGTTTGCGTACCGTGCGAAAGGGACAGATTGATCATTATAATACACGACCGCGTGGCGTGTCACGTGTCACGGCAGCCGCTTCGCGCTGGAGGATCCGCCTGACGGTTCAGTTTTATGGTCGGCCGGTCGGCAATTGGTCGTGCCCACGTCACGAAGGGCCGTACGCGACATTCGTTCCCCGTTGACAGGCACACAGGTCGCACACAGTCGCCGCTCTGACATGGGGCGGCCGCTGAGGATCGAGGACCTGTGGAAGGACGGGAAGAAAACAAGTAGGAAGCGAAGAACCGGGGGAAACATTCCGCTAACCGCGGAATACCAAACGGGACGGGTCGACCGTTTTCGCCGGGACGACCCGTTTGAAGATAAACAATCTGATCGCAATTGTCACGATTACATCACTTTAATTCAATAAACATTAATTTTGAGTTTGATTCCCCCCGTAAAGTTAATTTAAGTTATTCACAAATTGACAGGAAAATTGGCAGCAGCAGCAGGCCCGTTTGTTCTGGCCGACCGCTGGCCGGGACTCCGTTTTCGGCGATCGATTTGCCTCCGTGAGCCGTGTGCACCCCGGCGATCTAATTTCCACCGGGTCCCACTCTGGGGCCGATCGCCAGCCACGATCGAGACGGATTACTGACGGTTGAATTGACTACCGTGCGTGGTCCGAACGTCAGGTCTCGGTCCGGCTATAATCCGGCTTCCGACCGGTGATTTGATTTGCTGCAGAACCGAAAGCGATCGATGTAATGCGTGTTTTGTAAGCAAACACGACACCATCATTATCCATTTGCGGCCACCGGGCAGCCTGCCACTGTCTGCTCCAATCATGTACGTGACCAAACATGTGGGCTAAACGGGTCTGTTACACACCCGGCACGCTGCTAAACAGTTCCAGGGCGTTTACTCTGCGTGTATGTGTGCGGTGTTTTTCTCGATCTGTCTTATCTCAGCATAAGATCGAAGCATATCGCCCGCAGGCCGCGGCGTAGCGGCCGTAGCTCACTCACCGGGACGTGATCATAATTCGTATGAACGGCGACGCCGGTGGAAATTAATTACGAAATCTATTAGATTCTTCGCGTGCTTCGCGCAAAACAAACAGACCCGTGGAATGGACCCGGCACGTCCAGTTCAATCAGCCGGTGCCAATGGCGCATTTGAAAGTATTTTAGAATGGCCTTTTAATTCCCGGGCCCGGGTGATTGACATTTTTCGCTGTTGATTACACACCGTCTATCCGTGTGAGGGGTTAAATGGTGCCACGATTGATTGAAATGCCATTCCTTTCTCAGGAGAAAAAAAAATTGGAAAAGGAGTGGTGATCGTCAATTGTTAAGATTATGTCACACAAAATGTCATGACTTTTTTTGTCATCGGATTGATGTTCGGATTACCGGTGGGGGTTTATTTTATAAAGTGGTGGCTGACAAAGCTCAAGGCTTAAAGGAGAGATTTTGAGAGATAATTTTTTTCACTAAATAGGTTTCACTATAAAATCGTTAAACAAAATCGACTTCCAAGTAAATACTTTGGCGATCGACCATCGACGATAGTTGGAGAGTCACCAAACAACTTGTAGACGATCGTGGTGCAAAAAACGGATCTAAAAGTGGGCAGCGTGTTGAAGGTGTAGCCGGATCCACAAATTCTTAAACCAAATATTTTATTCGCGATCTCAAAAATAATTGGAACAACGATGACATCCATTCAGTATCAACCTGTTCAATATTAGGAAGTTACGTTAAGTTGAGCTGAAACCTATGAATATGATGACTAGATGACTCATTAACTTACGATTATAATAAAAATATAAAGATCATTCCTCGATCAATTAGCCAATTTACTCCTCAAATAACGAAGATCGATGGTTAACAACGCTCATATACAACGGATCGTTATAAACCTTGCTTTCAAATACATAAAAATCCGTTGAGCGTACTCTCAAAATGGCGCAACGACTCGAGATGCTAAATGTTTACTCAAAAGCAGCAAAATATGGCAACGGGCAAATCGAGCAAACCGATCGAGCTTCCCACACTCTGTTGGCCAACGCATGTTGAGCTTCACAGCTTCCGAAGGGCCTCGCCTTGGTTAATGGGAACCGAAGACATCAAAGCCGGCTCGAGCCATCCGTTCCCGGAAAGTGACGAATCAATCAACGGGCGCCATAAACGTTGCCTATTTTGCGCAACTTTACGCCTTTCGGGCCGCACACATCCCAAATCATGTTGGTGGGCGCCCGCTGACGCCACTAAACAGCTAGGTGCGGTGCCAGACGGAATCACGGCAAATATTGGTCCATCGGGTGCGATGTTGACACTCCGGACACTTCGGGCAGGCGTCACGGCAAAGCTGCTTAAAGTTTGGCAACGCACATTTGGCGCACATATTTGCTTTGAGTGGCCGTCGGTGGGCTGTTTGGGCAGTAATTAGCGCCAACGGCGGACCTGCAGCTGTGGGAAGACCAGCTCGACTAGCGAGCGATTTATGCAAATCAAACCAAGGGGCCGGTTTGGCAGGTCAGCCGCGGGGCAGGTAATTGCCGCAATGAAACACGACCCATTACGCCCCTGAAACGATATTTGTTTTATCAATCGATCAGTCGATCGTTTTGCCGAACACGAGACCAGCCGCATTACGATAGCGGTGCCGACATCACCGCGGTATCTTATCCCTCTCTTTCTCTCTCTCTCTGTCTCTCCCTCTCTCTCTCTCTCTCTGCCAGATACCCGGGAGACGGCGTTCGTGCACGCGATCACAGCCGCCGGCATCACGTACGCGGTGACGAAGGCCTGCACGATGGGTGACCTGCTCGAGTGCTCCTGCACCCAGAAGCATGCCGGTCGACCGGTGAAGGAAGGCGACGGAGTTGGTCGCGCTGGTCGCGTTGAATTCCGGCCTGCCCCAGGAGCATCGCGTCGGCCAGGACAGGGACCGTCCGGGCGTTCCGGGGGATCGTTGGGTGCTGGTCGGCTTATGATGGCGCCCAATCGGCGCTCTACCAATCCGGCCTACAACACCCTGACACCGGCCGGCGACGTAGCCAGGAAGCAGCCATCGCGGCCCACCGGCAACGGCCAGCGTATCCAGCGACATCTGGGGAAACCGGGAGCCAACCGGGTGGCCGGTGCCGGGGGGCAGGAACTGCCAGCCACCCTCACGCTTCTGGCCAGTGGGCAGGAGGAACAGTGGAAGTGGGGCGGGTGCGACGATAACGTCAACTTCGGGGTGCGCAAGTCGAAGGACTTCCTGGACGCGCGGCTGCGCAAGAAGAGCGACATCAAGACGCTGGTCCGTCTGCACAACAGCAACGCCGGTCGACTGGTAAGTCCCTGAGGCTGAGTGTCTGAGAGGACCCAAGTTCTATTGTTTTGCTCCCACAGGCCGTGAAGCAGTTCATGCGCATGGAGTGCAAGTGTCACGGGCTGTCCGGGTCCTGCACGATGAAGACGTGCTGGATGAAGCTGCCACCGTTCGCGGAGGTCGGTGCCCGACTGAAGGAGCACTTTGATGGGGCGACGAAGGTGATCGCCCGGAACGACGGCCACAGCTTCATGCCGGACGACGCCACGATCAAGCTGCCGACGCGCAAGGACCTCGTGTACACGGAGGACTCGGACGACTTCTGCGAGCCGAGCGCCAAGAGTGGATCGCTCGGGACGCACGGGCGTGAGTGCAACATCAGCTCGAGCGGCGTCGACGGCTGCAGCCTGATGTGCTGCAAGCGGGGCCAAACCCACAGCCAGGTGGAGGTCCGGCGTAACTGCAACTGCAGCTTCAAGTGGTGCTGCGAGGTGACCTGCAATACCTGCATCGACATCCAGGATGTCTACACCTGCAAGTGACGGACGGATGGCGGAATCAAGGCGGTGACAGAGCCTGGGCAGAGCGATAGTGAGCGAGAGTGAGCTGGAAGAAGGAAACGTCAAAGACTGATCCGTGACCCAGGTGTGGCGGGGTGGGATGGGATGGCCAGTGTGGGGGCTGGAACCTGTGCGGGGTTCGTCTGTACATACGAGCGCGCCGGCCGAGCGCGGGGCAGCTCGCTAATGCTTTCTTTCAATGTGATCTGTGTGGTGACCAACACGCACCAACGTAAACCGAATATGATATTTATTGCTAAGTGCTTATAAGCGAGTGGTTCCAGCGGAGCCGAGAGTGAGGCGAGAGGTGCGCGGTGTGTAGAGATTGGGCGAACAAAATCGTTGCAAATAAAGCAGAGCAGTCGAGAAAGAAACTCTCGGTCGAATGTGTTCCATTTTTACCGTCCCAAATGTCCCAAAACCCCCTGAGCAGGAATCGAAGAAGGAGCAACAGCATACCAGGCTGTTCAATAAGTTTTGTGCTTCGATT
>NC_071286.1:69791255-69808608 GCF_943735745.2 Anopheles bellator
AGGAGCAACAGCATACCAGGCTGTTCAATAAGTTTTGTGCTTCGATTTATACACTTGTTCCAAGGAGATTCCAATTTATAAATGGAAGTCGATAATTATAAATGGAAGTCGAAATGGAAAAAATCTGTGGGCCAAATCTGCTTAATACGGTGGATGTTCCAACAATCGGAAATTTTAATGCATGGATTTTTTCCATCGACAATTTGCTCTTCTTACACGGTGTATTGTCCTGATGAAAAAGGATTTTTTTCTTCTGCAAACCGTGTCTTTTTTCACGAATGTTTCCCTCCAGCTAGTCTAAAACGTTACAATAACAATCAAAATGTTTTTTTTTTACTATTAATTCACAAACAAAATTTCTCTTGCATCCCCAAATCAAATGCTAACAGCATCTTACGCGATCTCTGGGCACGAACTCGTTTCGAAGCCAACGAACAAGGTTTAAATTACTATTTAGCCTGCCCGATGGGACGCTAAGGTCATCTACAAAATCACTTTCAGTCACTCGATGATTTTCCAATAAGATATCCTGTATTTTTTCTACGATTTCAAGTGTTATTACTGTTTTTGGACGTTCTTGACGTGGATCGTCTTCAATGTTTGTACGACAACGTTTAAATTCAGCATCCCACCCTTCCTACTGTACTAATTGAAGGCGACGAGTCCTCATGTACTTTCAACGCTCTTTCATAAATTTCCTTTACTTTCAAACCATCCAAAAATGAAAGGTTCAATCACTTCACTTCAAAACTTATTGAACAACCCAGTGAAATAAGCACAAGGAAAGAGAGCGAAGAACGGGGCGTTGGTGGTTGAGAACCCTCTCTTGGACAGCCTGGGCCCAGTGACCGCAATTTCGGACATTAAACTTATCCCTCCGAACAAAGTCCGAACGCGCATGTTGCGCAATTAACTCGTCGCCCCCTCGCAAGAACCGTGCCCCATTACGGGGGTCGAGGACTAATTTCGCCCGAAATTGATCGCATTAATCGTTTCACCTGTTTCGCCTCCCCCACCCACCATCCCTAGAGGGAGGTAATCCCAGGTCCACTCCCAGGCCGGTGAATCGGAACGATCATCTCCTTCTCCACGAGTTCGGTTTCGGGGTTTCAAGCGATGGGAAAACACGTGGACCCGGGCGAAAATTAACAAATCATCATCCGATATCTTAATTTCCATATTATTTGGTTCCCACCCGCCCCGGTGGCCGCCCCGCGGTGCGGGCTCCCATAAATGGCCTAATGGAGTTGTCAGGGTACGGCTCTATTTATTGAAACTGTTACCTTATGACAGTTTTACAATTTGATGAATACAAATATTTTAGGGATCCCGATCCCCGGTGTCGATCACGTCGTCGGTTGCCGTGGCGTGCCGTGTCCGTGTGGTGCCCTTTCGAATCGCTTCCCGGTCGCCAAGATGACAGGGCATAACGGCGGATCCGCTGTAGCCGGCCCCGGGGCACCTACGGAAGATCAATGCTGATGACGGTGCTTATGATGGTGATGATGATAAATTACACCGATCCATTTTCGTAACCTCTCTCGCGCGCGCGCGCACACGCCTGGGGAGTTCCTGTGTGACCGCAGAGGACTCGCTCGCCAGTCATGATGGTCGCCACCACGCTTTCGCCCTTCCCTTGAACTGTGGGCTCTCTCTCGCTCTCTCTCTCTCTGTCTGTCGCCCGTCTACTGCAAGAAGAATGCATCGACTCCTGACAGGCTGTGACGGGCGATACCGGGCAACGCGGGCCGATCGGTCCTTGCGAGCTCTTGCTGCCATTCTACAATGAAGTCAAAATGTTTTCATTTTCAATCCAGCAGACTCCAGCAAGCCTGCACCCCAGACCCGTACCTACTTGCTTGTCACAACTACTTGGAGCTACTTAGAGTGATCGCGCGTATTGTCATCGTCTAGGAGTCACAAGATGCCATAATGCCAGACAGGAAGTGCTTGAGATTGCTGTTTCCAAGAGCTTTCCATTACATTTCACTTCTAGTTCGGGTTATTCAGAGAGCGAATAGTGCAGAAACCCCAGCACCAACAATTACTAAACTCCGCAAGCGCTTTACGCTCGAACGTGCTCTGGTGACGTCACTCGACCCAGAGAATGATTAATTTACGGGGCCCAAATTTCGTTTCCCTCGAGGCTGCGGGATCTCTCGACGTGCCATGACGAAGCGAAAAATCCACGAACCCCCGGGCCGGGCGCTCCGATTGGCGAAATTCCGATCCCCTGACTCCACGGTGGAGTAGTAGCGCCGCGCGTCGCACCGCGTAAGCGAATGATTCATGCTCCCCGAGAATCCCGAGTGCTCCGGGAGCCATCGAGATTGACGTGCCGCGGCCACGTTAATACCCCTGCAATCACCGGTGCCATTGTTTGGAGCGCCCACGAAAGTGGAGCCCCCGCCCCACACCAACTTCATCCATGTCGCATCCCTCTAATGGGTTTCCCGCGAAATCGAGCGGAATTACTCCGGGCGCATGATCGCTAATACTAAAATGCGCCCAAAAAAGGCAACGCTGATGACCGGATCGCTCGCCCAGAGTTCTCGAAACTACTTCGAGTGAGTCAGCAACGGGGGGGACTAAATGAGCCGATACCACCAGGGCCATATCGTCCCTCGGGAGGAATCTTAAAACCGCCCGATCGCCGCACGCGCCGCGTCGCCAGCGAGTGTTTCCATTAGCGCGGCCGATCGATTAAGCCATTCCGATCGGTGGCGATCCACAACCGTCCACCTGTCCAGCACCAGCCCGAACTGTCACAGAACGGTCCCTGCGACGGAATGGCCGCACCCGAAAGCGATAGGCCGACCGGGGCCATAAAATCAAATATTTCACTTCGATACGGTGGTCCGTTCCAACGGATTACCGAAGCTGACCGGCTTCATAATTGTTAATTAAACAATGTCTCATCGTCAGGCGCTTGGGACCGGTGCTCCACCGAACGGGGAATTTCGGTTCTAAGCCCAACACCAACACATACAAACCGGCGTACCGGTGTTTTGCGGTTGTCTCGGAACGCTGTTCGAATTCTTCCCCAAAATCGCCACTAATTTGTTCCGTTTTAGTGTCGTTTTTGTTTTTTTATCCCCAGCGGCCGAGGCCACCACTTTTGGGGGGG
The DNA here is from genome assembly GCF_943735745.2 of Anopheles bellator. Lineage (NCBI taxonomy): Eukaryota > Metazoa > Arthropoda > Insecta > Diptera > Culicidae > Anopheles > Anopheles bellator. Next base: position 69,794,383 of record NC_071286.1, read on the forward strand.
CCACCCACGGAATTTGGACCGCGTGCCACCCACGGAAGCCCTGCCCCGCCAGCTCGTCCGCCCGCCCGCCTTGGAAGGAACAAAGGAACCCTCGACGCTTTAATTTAACGAGCACCAATTTGCATAATTATCACGAGAGCGCGCCCGATCCTGCGGGGACCCCCCACACCCCACCGGGCCCTCAGCGTGACACGAGGAATGTGATCGATTTTTTGTCCGTTCCCCCCCGCCGGCCGATCGGACCAGAAGATGGGAACGGGAGACTGCCTCCGGCGATCGATTTATGCGCTTCGATCGCCGGAAGGTGCCATATGGAGCCCGAAACAAGAATTCGGGACGGACCGGGGTCCCGTAATTAATGTTGGGTTGGGCGTTCTTCCACATCCCCCCCCCCCCCCCCCCACCTGCTTGGGGGTGCGATTTAATAATTTATTTCCCGACACATTGACGCATTCTGGCCACCGGCCGCGACCACCGGCCGTTGGCCATTTTGTTTGGTGTTGGGACCACACACGCGACCTGCGGTGGCCGGAATGCCGTATCCCCGCGGATGTGCACTTCGTGGCCCGAATGGCAAATCCTGCGTCCCGGCGGGGGCTATCAAAATCGATCGTCGAAGGGCGATCGCCCACCGGGCGCCCGGTAATGGTCACGAACATCGCGGGAGATTGATTGCGCCTCACCGACTGGGCTTCGAGTTCGAGGGCTGGGAATTAATAAATTTTCCCCATTTCGTGATCACGGCCGTTCGGGAGTCCTCGAGAAGTGCACGATCCGCGGGCCCTCGGCTGGGACGGAACCGTTCTTGGGAGGTTTAATTTTCGTGAGAGAAAAACCTCCCGAACGGAGGGCGCCAGGGACCCGGCCGGGTTCAGGTCCGGTGTCGATTTCTCAACCGATCGCGGACCACCGTTGCTGCCGCCACCGACTAACAGCTAATGGAGCTACCGAGGGCCCTAGCGAGATCTAAGGGCGCTCTAAAGTGCGCGAACAAAAATGACGTGGCACAAACGGGGTGAGGAGGTGCGGGGAGGACGGGCAGGACGATCGTGCATCGATCGCCTCCGCATCGATTCATGAATGGGAGGTACGGAAACGAAGCGCCCACGAAAGCGAAGAACCGAAAGCCGATCGATTTGGGAGATCCTTGCGTTCCTTTTCCTTCCCCCAGACGGCGGCGGCGATTTGTTGGCCGGACGGTGGTGGTCTAAATATTGCGCTTCCGTAGCCCATCATCATCATCGGGCATCAGCACCGCCACCGCCACCATCATCATCATCGCCGTCGTCTTCGGGCAGCATCTTCATTTTCGAGAGCCGGTCGGCGTCTAAAACACTGACACCGACACCCGGGGACGGTGCGGGACGGGGGTCGGGACCGGGCCACGGCCACCGCAACATAAAAGGTGTTCCCCGCAAGGTATAATTTATATTAATTTGGAAATTTGTTATTCCTATGCCTCTTTTCTTCGCCTCATGGTAGGGACGCCGCCGCCGCCGTTTTTCCCATGTGGCCATCAATTTACACGCGCGCCCCTGTGCCGGGCACACCCTGGAGCCCCGAGCGGCCTCGTCGGAGGTCCAGGTCCGCGCATCCATTAGGTCTCGGTCGTCCCCCTCGAACAGGGATCGCTGTCGGCGGCGTCCTCCGGCGGCCGTGGACCTAACGCCGAACGTGAAGATTTTGATACCCGCACACCTCTGTTATTAGGATGCATTAGTAGACGATGTTTGCCACGCCACCGCCACGGTCCGGGCTTCTGGCCGCTATTGTTGTTCGCCTGACGCGCCCCGAACGTCTGGAGACGGCGGGAATTCTTCGGCCACGGTCAGCCACCATCGAATGACCGAAGAAAGAACGGACGAAACGGAGAAGCTGGGCTCCTTCGGGGCTCCTTCTGGGTTCTAATGGTCGGCAGTGTTTTCGGTAAATATTTGAACACTTTTGCACACACGACGCGCCGCAATGGAGATCTCAATCAGTGATAATTGTTGGCTGGCGCGGCATACCGAGGGGTGCCAATTGTTGGCCTTAATGCTTAATTGCAGCCTCATCTGCAGCGTCTTCCAGTATCTATTGTAACAAATTTTGGAACCGCTTATCGTACATAAGTTGGAGTTAGCAAAATAATTCTTTTGCTTAGTAAAACTTCAACTTTAGTTGGTTTACCTTTACGATTTGTTCTAGTCAATTTTATATCTATTAAACTGGCTGTAACTGGAGCGAGCGTTGCTTAACATTTTATAGTGTTTTTCTTTCAATTTCGTTTGTTTAGGGGTTCCAGAAACAGTTTTTTGCTCCCTTTACCTCTCAAGAACTTTTCGTACTACGAGATTTGAAAAAAATTTGGTCGTGCAATTGAAATTGGGCATTTTCTTTCAATTCTAGTGCCGATGCTTTCAATGGAACTTATAGATTCGTAGATCATCCGTTTATACTGCACCAATTAATCGGTTTCTATGTGAAAGAGAATGTGAACTGTTACGAATAGCAGCAGAGATATTAACAATGTCTCTGGTGCAGGCTTAGATCGTCCAGCGGTTGTGATGCCAAACGTAATAAATGGTTATGGGCATATGAAAGGCAAAGTGAAATAAACAAACATACAAAGAGACATTCATTTTCCTATATATAGATTAAATCCTGTATAAATTATTTATTTGACAACTTAACCAACACAAAAACGAGTAACGTAACTCCAAAAACCCATTATAATAATTCAATGAAATCGAAATAAAAGTTCGATTCAAACAAAATAAGTTAAAGTGACTTGAAACAAAAAATGGCCACAGTTTGATGACCGTGTTGCTATAAGCTAACCTCATTAGTACGTTCAAACGAACCGCACGTCAGGGCATTTTTCTGTCACAAAAGAAAAGAAGCGAACAGCTTAACCCCAAATCCACCGAGGAGCTCGAACTGAACCATCCGACTGGCCTGGCCGGCCAGCAACAATTAATTGAAAAATAAATCCCTCTCACCCCATTCCATTAATCTGCACCTCTATCCGGCCAACCGACCCGAACCCTGACTGCCCCGAAGCGTCGAAGATAAAACGCTCCAATTGGGCCCCGGGCCCCGGGGGCGCACATCGGTTTCAATTACGCTGATGAGTCGGATGCGGACCGCATCGGATCGCATTCGCCGGCGGGCCTCGCCGACTTTCGCAATCACCACGATGACGTGCGCGAAAGTGGCCGCGCGAATGGCCGCGACCGACAACAACAACCGCGGCCAGCCAACAAAAAACCAACATAGCCGCAGCAGAAAAGTGCACACAAAATCGATCAAACAGTCCTCGCAGTTAATTTGTACCGGGGGCCGAGGAGCGATCGCAGCGCGATCGCCGCTAATTCAATCGGGCAGAAAATCCCGGGGGAATCCAGCAGCGCCACCGTGCCCGACTGACGTGCCGTACCGTGTGACACACGATGCCGCGGCCAACCTGCTGCAGCGGGGGGGGGCTGCGGTTGCGACGCGTGTGGCGTGTCACAGGACCATGGGCGCGCTGGGCGCCATTTGAAAGTGGTTCCAGCCAGCCGGAGACCACCCGAGCGCCCGAACGGTGAAAATCGAACTCAATTACAAAAGACATCAACGGGTGGCACGGACGGGTGAAAGGCACGAACCCGGCCCGGCGATCAAGGATTAATTTAATAAATCGATGAAAAAGTCGCAAACGCCCGCGGCGGCCCGGCCGGGTGGAGCAAAAAACGTCCGCCCGGTTCCGACCAGTGCCAGATAAAAATGTGTCTTAAGTGTTTTTTGTTCCGCGATTGTCCCCGGGGCCACCCCAAGACCCGGGACCGACTGGGCCCGGAAAAGCCAATCAAAAAAGCGTACAAAGTTTTAATGAACGTTTGCTAGCTTAACAAAGAAACCGAAATCGCTGCTCCGACGGGCGAAGGATCATTCCGCCGCCGACGGATGGCCGGTAGCGGACCATCATTACTTGCGCAGCCCGCTTGGGTTCATCATAAAAGTTATTAAATCAGGGGTGAGGGTAATGAAATTAAAAAGTGTCCCGCTGTGGTCGCCCCGAAGATCGTCGCGATCGGCCGCGACCACCGCACCGGTGTGCGCGAAACCGCAACCGCCCGGATGACACCACCCGAGAAGCCACCGCGCGTGGAATGGCAGCAAAAGTTGGAGCCCTCCGGGCACGCAGGCGGGCAGCGAACGAGCAAAAAGGGCCCCCAGACGGACGGATCCACAGGATCCGGTCGCAGCGTCGTCGTCGTCGCGCCGGTCTCGGCGTCAGAGAGACCGGCCCCGGGGCCGGCCCAGCCCGTACAAGGATCCGTACCGTCGCGTCGCGCTCCGTGCAAACATCATAATTTTGAATTTGTTTTTGGTGAGTTCAAGTTCATGTTGCTGGCCAAGGGGCCTCTGACGCCCTTTTATGTTTTACAACCGAAGGGCACCCGAGAGCGGCCGCCCGGCAGCGGCCGCCGCGAAGCGTGTAAATTAGGAATGTTGTGCTGCGTTGGGTGGCGCGGCTCGCTATCCGGGACCGGAGCCGGGACCGGGACTCCGGGGTCCGGGCGGGAAAATATTAATGATTGATGTCGAACATCGCGGGCCAACATTTATTTGGCATTGATTAATTGGCTTTTGATGCTAATGGTGGCAAAGCGCATCGCGAGCCCCGGGTTCGAGAGTGTTCGATACCACACATAGTGAAGGTATTTTAATTAATAATCAACAATCGTCGTCGTCCGGCTCCTCGCGTGCAGTACGCCACCTCACGCGATCGCGCAGTGTCCTGGAGCTCGCTCGCGGGAACGAGCGCGAAGAAGAAAATCGCCATCGCCACGCTGAAAGCTTTTAACAGTGGCATAAAATATGGTTTCGAGATAGTAGCCGCCAGCAGCGGCTGCAACAACCTCAGTGGCAATCTGCGCCACTCGCTGCCCTGCTCCTGGACACACGGGGTGGGGAACCGCATCACAAACATCTTAACCTTCGTCGATTCCGCGGGCTCCGCGGAATCAAAAGTCAATTCCAGGCGAACAAAATATTATGACCATAAATTCTGGGGTTCCAAAATAATCATAAAAACTACAGCCCACTCGCTCTCTCTCTCCCTCTCTCTCTCTCGCTCGCTCTCTCGGGCGCGCGTGCGTGCGCCCACCGGCGCAGGCAGCTCCTGACTGGCGACGACCACACCGGAGCTCGGTCCCGGGGCCGGATCGGATCCGGCCGGCTCCGGCAACACACGAAACCGTTCGAAACTACATTATGTGTTGCGTTCGGCCATTGGACACCCAAATCGGGTTGCGGTGATCGGAGCGTCCGGAGCGTGGAAAATCGTGGCCGCCCGAAAGTAAGACATTAAAATCCCACCGAACCGGGAGGGGGGAATCAAATAAAAGCGAACCATAAAACTGCCCGGGTGACCGTGGGCCCGATACAAACAGCCCACTTTGTTGCTTATCACCTGGTGGAGGCCTCAGACCCCGGCAGCCCCCGGGATTTGTTCGAATCTTTTATTGATCCTGTGACCGAATCGGTGGTGAAAACCCGTGGCTCACCGGTAGCGACCGAGTACCGATATCCCGGCCTCCGACAGAGAGATAGAGAGAATGAAGCGAACCCGCGGGTGGCGTAATTTGCAGCAAGATTGCGATCCCGAAAGATTGCGAGAAGTGGCCAGCTTAATTAGCCCCTCGATGTGTGCGTGCGCACGCAGTCGATTGGTTTCGATTTAATGGCTAATGGCGGGAATAATTCTGCCGGTCCCGAAAAACGCAAATGACTTTGCTGCCCGCGGCCAGCCTAGCCGGCTGGCTCTCTCTCTCTCTCTCGCCGTCAAGGAGGCGATCAGTTGCAGCAGCCTGCAACAGGTCAACCGGGTGGCCGTTGGGGGGGGGGCCCTCCAAAAAAAAAACACCCTAGTCAAGCGTGGTCTTGCGTGAGTATTTGCACCCGCAGCCGGACGGACGGGCGTCACTGCCGAGGTCCAGAAAGACGTCCATTTCTCCCGGCATCGCTTTGTGTAATTATCGACGTTGGTGTTCCTCACGCCTCAAAATTATTGAGTCGAAAACCGCTCCGGTCGCACCCTTCCCCTACCCCGGGGGCGCCCCCCCCCCCCCCCCCCCGCAGCCGGCCGCCCCGAGCTGGGTGGCCCGGCCCAGCGCCAGTGGAAGCTACAAAAACGCGACCCCGTGCAAGTCAATCAAGCGCACAAATGTGTGCCCGCTCTCCGGCCCGGTCCGGGATCGGTCGCCCAAAACCCGTGTGCCCGTGTGCCCGTGTGTGTGTGGCCACTTTTTGCACCACTTCTCCCGGGGGCCCCCCGTCCGAACTGGAAGTGTTCCGAAAACGGTGTATCGATCACTCCGGGGCTCCGGAGCGCGCAGGAAATTCGCCAATTCGGGGGAACCATTAGCCGGAACCCGGTCCAAAGGGTCGGCTGGCGGGGAGCGGAAGGCGGAGAACGGACGAACGGACAGAACCGAGCGCCGAGCCACGGGGCACGGGCAAAAATGAAATATAGAGGGTAAAATATAAAACAATAATAACATAATACGCCAGAATCGGTGCGAAAGCAAGACTAATAACCCTTATTTAGATACGTTTAATGGTCACGAAACGTCTTTATTTAGCCGGCCCGGACCCACGGGGCGGGCGCACTTTTGCGCGCCCGCCGTTTCTCGCGTCCGCGATCCTGGCGAGAGCCTTCGTTCGTTCGTTCGTTTTCCGTTGTTGTTCTTCGTGCCGGCGTCGTCGTTGTGGTCGGTTCCTTTGGCGCCCCCCGGGCGAGGCGATGTATTCCGTGGGGCTTTCCAGTGCTCTTTTTACAACCGCCGGACCCGAACCTCACTCGGTGCAGCTGAACGATTTTTGGATGCTATGCTCCGAGGGCCGCTGCTTTTATGACCCCCCGAGTCCAGATAATCGATCGACGGGGTTTTTCGAAATCCGTTTTGTGAGAAATGTTCCCATAAACCCCGTTTGAGGTTCAAGTTTGAGCAGTCAATTGACTGTTGAAAGGATGTGCGTAAATATTGCCCCAATAAGCGCGTGTGATGAAGTTAGACATAAAATCAGCTCTGGTGAGGTCCTTCTCTGAACCAGACACCGATTTACGGCACACGAAATCGAATCGAAATCCTTTTCAACGGCATCACATTCTCACCGTGGCACCGTTTCAAGGTCCACTCCTTTTCGCGCCTTCGCCGCACAACGCTGGCCGGTTCGATCCTGCCGCTGGACGTGGCGTGGTGCGGCCCCTTGCAATTTCCCTCTGGGGGCTGTAATCAACGCCACCAAGGCGGCGGCGGCACTGACGGCACGCATGTTTATGTTGCGCGCCTGGGCCACCAGCGACGGGCGCACATGGATTGGCACAAAAAAAAGTGCAACAAAACGCCGATCGACCGGCGGCCTGTTTGGGGCCACCACCATCGCGCCGTGTGTAAATAAAGTTATTTAGATAATTTTCGGTTACATCGGCCACGGCGCGGCAGGACCGCGAGCCGGACGAAGGCGCAGGCCGCGCATGTAAATGAATTCGTTCCACAGCACGCCACGAAAGGAGTCACCGCCCCGTGGCCCCGTGAACCCCAAAGACGGAGAGAGAGAGAGAGGGCACGATTTGGGGGAGGGCTCCGTGGCGAGAGGTCACATCGCGCGGCGAACGCCAACACGCCAACACGATCGTCGGGCCAACGCCGGGCGACGGACTAACGTTCGCATGATATATGGATTAAGTTGTAAGTATCATGTTCGATAAATAATAATATTTTCATTTGCATCACTTTAGCCGCCCCACTCCGTCCATTACAAAACATCGCCCAACGCCAAGCGCGACCAATAACGGCGATGGTGACCATGGCCACGGAGTCCTGCGCAAACAACTCTTTCTCTCTTATCGCGCGCCTGGGAATCGCAACCCGCCAGTGCGGGGGTGTGTTCCCAGCGTGGTCCTCGTCGAGAGCGCCGGCGATTTCGTGATTCGTCCGAAGAAGAAGAAGAAGCACCCGCAAGAAGGGGGAAACGCGATCGGCGATCGATCGCCAAAAGCGCGGCGAAGCGTGGCGCACGAGAAACCGATTACTCGCCGCCGCCGCCGCGAATGGGAGGAGATTTGGCACGCGGAACGTTTCGGGGTCCCGGGGGTACACGGGACGGGACGCGGAGCCGGTGCAATATCACTTTGTAGATTGAAAATCGGTTCAACCGGGCCACATTACACGTGGGGCCCACCACCGAGTGAGCGTGCTGTTGTGTTAATGCCTACGCCCAGCGCTACCACCGGCATCGCGGAGCATTCATTAGCCCCCGGGGCCCCCGGCAGGCGGGCAGGCGGGCAGGCGGGCAGGCGGGCAGGCAGGCAGGCAGACAGGATGCGGCCGTTTCTCTTCATCCGACTGCGCGCGCGGTAGGCCGATGGGTTCTGGATTACCACGATTACCACAGAGCCTTCAGCCGGCCTTTGGGCCGTGGCGGTGCTGTGCGTGGACAACATTCGCCGAGAACAGGACTCGAACCCTGCCAAGCAGTAGCTGATGCTGATGGAGCTGATGCAACACAAAACCTCTTCTGTTTGCCTATTCTGGACAATCGCTAGCTTGACATTAGAGATCAGCATTCAATGTTTGGCCACACGGAAGCAACTCATAGTAAATTATTCCTTGCAAGTCCCACCAGATACCCAGTGGAACTTTCCACGCCGTTGGTCCTGGTTTGGCCATCGTTTGAGCTGCTTCACCAAGCTCAGTACCCATATGTTTAAGAAATGGGTCGATTTCGTTCCGTTTGGCCAAAACTTTGTAGATGGAAATTTGATCATGTTTTTTTTGTGTTAATTGGTGTGGCATCCAAATATTGAACTTCTTCCTTAATCGAGCTTTGGACAAATTGTTTTAAGCTGTTCGATGATTGATCTTAAACCATTGCTCTGATTTCTAACATGCCGATCAACTTTGATTATTTCTGCGGTTCTATCGACATTTTCGACGAAGGATCTGCCGGTGTAAGGTGCATTTTGAACGTAGCTTTAAAATAGTTGAAATGATTTGATGAAACCAAAATTTATCGCAATTAGCTGTTAGAGTATCGGCACCATAAACAGCATGCAAAATTCCAGTAGCCTAGCTTAAATTTTCGCCTTTATAAAAAAGAACTGTAAAATGTGCTTAATTTTCTCTTAATTTACTTCCGTAGCTAACCACCCTGTAACTCACAAACGAATGGAACAAACAAAAATCAGTGAAAGCATTTTTTTAAATGTGAAGTGTCAGCTTTAAAACGACCATAAACTTGAAACTGTATGATCGATACTTTACTAGCCTTATTTATCCGCTTGAGCTTTTGGGACGAGTTTCAGAGCGAGGCACCGGTAAGATTCATAGGTCTGAACCGTTTTATTCTGGAGTCGATTAAACTGTCTTCATTGAGATTCACTTCAAGTGTTTTCACACGAGGGAATCGCGTCTAAACAAGTTGTTGACGTTGTTACTATTTTTGAAGGGACTTTGAGCATAACGATCCTTTCATCTCTTATGGGAAGAATTGTTTTCCATTTTCAAAAATTAGCTTAACATCCGTTGTCTTCCTTTGGGAGAACAATCAGATGCCAAGCTGGCAACAGACCAATCGGCAACGAGAGAGACACCTCCGGACTCCGGAGCTTTTACCGACCGATTCCCGACCATGCAATCAACAAGCAGAGCTCAACCTGATAGAGCTGATTTAGACAGACATTTCGGTCAGTGAACGGTGCAAAGGCAATTCGTTGTTTCCATTGCCTGGATTGACCGAAACGGAGCCCCAAATTTGCCCACCGTGCGACGTGCGCCACGGTTGCGGCAGATGCGATTCCATCCGACTTGCCAGCGGCCGGCGATGGAGTCCTCGTCGGCGGTGGCCACCCCCCGCCGGCCCCCAGGCCCGCGCCCTTAATAAGAAGCATAAATAAGTAAATAATAAAATATTGTGTATTTTAATATTCACGAACAACAATTTATGTCTTAATAAATATTATTGATAAGTTAATACGTTTTCAATATCGCGGTTCCTCTTCCCCCCGTCGGCCAGGGTCGGCCGCACGGGGCACGATCGTGTCGATCGTTTCCCATGCAGCAGTCCGACCGGCAAGTCCCGTTCAGTCCCGGCGCTGTTTGTTTTGCGCAGCGACGGGACGCACAAGACGCCACGGCACGGCTCGCAGCATACGCTCATGTAACGGCTCATGTACGATCGATATGATTCATGGGGTTAATCGAAACGATTGCGCCGTCGCCGTCGCCGGATGATGATGAGCGTTGCAGCATCGGTTGGTTATTGGCCCCGTGCACGCGGAGTGCGCGCATCGCATCGCGGCAACATAAATTATGCTCGCCCCCGTACACGCCACCGGCGCAGGGCGGCGCGTTCGGCAACACACCAACCGACCGATCGACGGCCCCGGCGGACGATGACACCTGGCGCTCCGCCCCCGGGCGTCCCTAATGGAAGTTTTGGGAGCCGCACGGGGCTTGATACAGTTCCATTTCCATTCCCATCCCACCGGATCCCGCTGGTCCTGGCTGGTGAACGTTTCAATTATGCGCCAGCCTCCCCGGGGACACCGGAGCGCGCTGGCGATCGTCTGGCGGTCCCGGGGCTGGCGGACTACCCGGGTGGCGTACCCCGAGTGCGCCGACCGGAATCTCAATTTGTCACTGTGATTAGTGAATGAGTCGGTAAAATCTCAATTTTGCCAACTGCCGACCGGTTCGCCCTCGGAGAAACCGAGCCGAGGACAGAATGGATCTTCGCGGGGCGCGCGGATCAGCTAATGGCAAAATGCAGTCGATTAATTTATGCTAATTTAAATGACGGGCCAACCGATTTCGAAATGACATTTTGTCGTCGTCGTCGTCCTCGTCGTCGGTTGCCGTGGCCCGCGGTTTGCAGTAAGTGGAGCCGGCGAAAGGACCCGAAATGGTATTCTATTTTTTTTTTTTCGTCCGTTCGGCTTCTGATGGCTTCCGAGTGGCTCGGAGTGGTTTCGTTCGCTTCGAGCGGGCTGCGTGAGTGACTCGAGCAGAACCCGTCAAGTGTCGGGTCGGCAGATTGCGGCTGTCATGTTCGATTATGGAGCCCGCTGCCAGGGCTCCAGTGTCCCGGTGAACCGGGTCGCCCACTCCGATCCGGTCGCTCCGATGACACGTGTTCGGAGAGTTCTCTCAATTTGCAAAACTAACAGCCGAAACAGCAAAAACGGCGAATGGAAGTCCTTAATCGAAGTGTCCGGCAAAGTCCCGGGCCAGGAGGCCCCCCAGCATTGATCTTGCGCGCTCTCTCTCTCTCTCTCTCTCTCTGTCACTCTTTTCGAACGGCCGGGAACGACGCGCGAAATTCGGTTCCCAAGGATTCCCCACGGGTTTCGGGCCGGCTCCTTGGGCCGTGCGTCCCACGGGAAGACAGATTTCGCCATTTAATGCAGGTTAAACGTTTTAAAAGCGCCTATTAATCATTTCGGACCCCGCACTTTCGCGGTCCGTCGGGGGCCCCCGGTCGGCGCCTTATCAGTGCCCCGAGCCACAGCCGAAAAATGTATGCCAATTAAGCGGCCCAGCTATCGTTTGTTCATAAATTAAATTCAACCGTTTCCAGTGCGATTGCGCCACGGTCCCCTCCCCACCCGATTAGGTTTTACGTTTTTCCGTTTTCTCCGGCGCACGCACCGGGGGGGTTCTGCGCCACTCGGGCTCAATTGCGAAGAAGTAATTTGAGCACAATCCTGGGGTCTGGGTTCACTTTCGCCGGGCACACGGAGCGAAACTTTCGCCCGCTCGCTAAATGCTAGTAAGTAAGTGAGTTGCTCAACATCGTTAAGCGTTTCGGTATGTTGGCTGCCCTTCGTTTCGTTGCCCAGCTGTCCTTCGGAACGGATGGGCAAGAGTTGAAACGAACGCTTTTCCCGCGATTCGATTTCCCACCCGATAACGATGGCCTGGCGATCGGAATTTCTTCCTGGAACGCGCGATACTCAGCCGACATCGGCCGCGCTCTTATCTGGCGACCCGGTTTCTAATTGGAAACCCGTGTCGGGCCGATCCGGTCGGAAGATCGGTCGGTCGAAGCGACCACCGATGTGTCGCTTCTAATTGTCCTTCGCTGTCGCCACATTGCGCCACCGCATGATTCATGGACACGCGCCTGGATTCTTCTGACGTCACTCGCTTTTTCCTTTTTTGATTTTGGCAAACATTAAACAGCGCACTGCGTTCCGGTGATGATTTGTCCCGGCGGGCCTTCGGGCCACAGGTTGACCTGCACACATTCTTGGGGCCGTAAAGAGGATTAATCATGACGGATAGCTCTATTTAGCGTCAGCTTTGATTGTTGAGCTATAGCACTCCCAACCCGGGCGGACGGATTGACTGTAATCGATCCTCCGAAGCGTTCCCGTCACTTCTGGCTGCCGTCACCAGCGGTTCGACCCGGCCAATTGTTGCCCGGATCCGAAGGATTATCGGTCTCTCGAACCCGTTCGCTCGCTTCTCCGCGCTACCAGTCGGCTATCCCCGAAAAGCCATTTCAGAAATTTGTTTTGATAATATAAAATGGGACACTCAACTGTAGCTTCGGTGGCGGGTCTGTTTAGAATTCCCGACCGGTTGTCTTTCTACGACTCACGGTGCTGTCCGTACCGGTTTCGGTTCGGCTGATGGCACATCCCACCGGTACGCAGCATAAGCATAAACTTCGAGTCGTTCGATATGATAGTGTTCGTCGCGAGAGTGGCACGAATGATTTAATGCTCGGCCGGCCATAACTTAAACGGCCACCGGAACACGGCCCCGTGGCCCGGCACTATCGCTTCTGATAGTGCACCACTTGTCACGGAATGTTTTGTACGCTTTCGGTCGACGACAAACCTGTTGATCGTCGGTGAGTCCTGGAGCCCTCACCGCACCGGGGATAATCACGGCGAGCGAACGGAGAGGGCCAAGGCGAATAAAACGGCTAACTTATGGGTAACACTCGGCCCGTCGAGCCGTCCGTTCTCCGCTTCCTAATGGATTAATAAAGCCCCCCGAATCCGGACGCCGGATTCTGTGTCCCGAGTCCCCCATCCCGAGGCCCGAGGGTGAAAAACGTTAATGCCCACAAAAATCATCACATTAAAAATTTATTCCACCGTCGTTACCGCGGCGATAAACCGCAAAAACCGCGGCTGACGACAGGGCTTGGGCTGCTACGGAATGTTGCTCCGGACACGATCCGGATCCGGAGGGGGGCGGGGCACCGTCCCGTCACCGTCATAATCGCGGGCGCGCGCGCGCGCGCGTCCGACGAACGCGATCCTTTCGCGTGTGTCCAGCTCCGGTCAGTGCAAAAAAAAAAAAAAACGAAAACCCCGATCCGGCTCGGTCCCGCTCTGTCTCGGAGAACGCCCGAGAACGACACCGGGGGCATGTTAGTATCATATTTTATCTCCTGCCTCGATTTCGACCCCGAGCCAGGACCCGGCCGGCGGGGCCGAAGTGAAGAAATATTTATTTTATGAGTAAAGTTTCTCATCGTTTTATATTCGTTTCGATTCGTTCCGTTCCGTTCCGTTCTGTGTTGCCCCGCCCCACCCCGCCCTGGTGCGGGTCAGTACGACGATCGCGACCCCGTGGATTCTCCGTGGCCCAGCGATTCGAGGTATCTCCCTGCCAGCCCATCCTGTCCGTCAGCCGATACTTCTGGTTTCTCGAAATTAAAGCTACATTGTCTTCCGTTAGTTGGTTTTGAGTTCGATTTGCTTCGGGCGGGGAGAGGGAGGGAGCAAGGACGAGGGGGGCTGGGGGCCACCTCCAACGATCGACACGATCCGCCCGGCGGTCGTGAAGAAAGGGGGCAAAACTCTGGCCCGGGCCGGGCGAAAAAAGTCAATCTTCGAAATGCCTTTAAATCATGACCGCTCCGTCGTCGTCGTCGTGGCGCAACCGCGTTTCAGGAACGCGTAATTGTTAAACCGAAGCTAAGGACGGGCCAGACCGCCGGCCCGTCCAAAGCAAACCACCCCGCCTCGGCGACAAACCTCGGCGTGGATCGTCCCGCAAGATCGCGTTGCGTCCCCTCGGTGCTCGTGGCGTGCGTTTATCCGTGAAATAGCTTTCTATTCTCTTCCACCCGGGGGCCCCGGCAGGGGTCGGCCCCTGAGCCGAGGAGAAATAATTCAAATTCATTCATTCCTCGACGTTCCCATGCGTGCCTAGGATCCGTGCGTGACCCCGC
>NC_071286.1:69809008-69818230 GCF_943735745.2 Anopheles bellator
GATCATCTGCGCACGATCGCATCCCGCTTCGGAATCGCGCAAACTATTCCATTCCATCAATTTATGCTGCAACCTCGTTACTGGGAAGTGCTTGTTAACATTTCTCGGGCCCACGGCGCGATTAACTCGCGGTCCCCCCCCCCCCCCCCCCTGCGGAGGCCGGTAGTTAACACGGGGCCATGTTAACACGCCGACACGGTACCCACTCCCTTTTCGACACCTACCCAGGCCGGGGACCTACCCCAACGCGCGGGAGAGCAAGTGTCACACACGCTGACGCGCTTCACTCGATCCTCGACACGGTCGATCAATCCTTTTACAGTGCGCACGGAAAGTGTCGCTTCCATTCAATTTAAATCAATCCCCGATCGGTTCCATGGCCACGGCCAACGGAATGCATCGGGCTGGTACAATGCCACCGCGACCGCGAGTCGATCGATTATCGGTGCCCAGACACTCAGGACCGCGCAGGATTTGGCGTGGATCCGCTCGCCGCTCGCCGTGACATTGAGCGGAATGTGCACCGTTCGGATTGTGATTCATTTAAATAACCCCCCGCTGGCCATATCGGGCGCGGCAACATACAGTACATCGGTGCCGGTGCCAAGGACACTCCGAGGCCGATAATCCACCCCTGGGAGGCCACCCGGGGAAGCTGGAATGCCGTCGCCGGATAAGGAAGTCCGAAGCTGGCGGTACCGCGCGATCGATGAGTTCGGGTGACAACGATGCCAGCAATTTGCCAGCGTGACACACGCGCGTGACGATCGCTCCCGCCAACGACGATGATGATGATGGTGATGGGCTGCAAATGTCAGGAGTAATCTTCATCCATTTTCCCCCCGGAGTCCCGTGTGATCCCGCGCTGCTTTTGCCACGTTTCTTTCACCGGCCACGGAAGTAGCAAAAGTACAACCAAGACACTGTTTTTGTTTGTTTTATTTTGTTGTTTTATTTCGAAAAGAATTTTTTCTCGTCCGGACAGAACGGAGCTGACATGAGCGCTCCGGGATGGATCGCTTTCGATCGAGTTGGTTCGTTGCCTAATGTTCCGCCTAATTGTTCTACGTTTTTGATTGTGCTGTGTGCTGTGAATACAATCTCTCTATCCTATTGGGGGGTCAACGTGCAGCGTTCCCTTCTTGTTACACCCAGCTTTTCAACTGACAAGCCACTATTTACAGATCTCGACGATGCGCATCGTCCTTACGTGCTATCCGTGCCTGTTTCGCTGTAAGCTCGATGATTTGAATGGTTCCCTAACGTTGTTGTGAGTGTTAATAAATTACTTACCCAATACACAATAATACATTACTGCCGTCTGCGTGCCTTAAGGTTTGCGTAAGGTTGCGTAAATGATCAAAAGAAGCCTTCTCTGCGAACTACGAACAATATAAAACAAATGGCCCGCGGGGAAAGCGGGAAGCTTACTCGTCTAGCGTCGTACTTCTCTCTGTCCAGCCCAATACACGCGCGGAAGGACTGTGGATTGGACTAATCTCTCTCCTTCTCTCTCTCTCTCTCTCTCGCTTTCTGTTGGTTGTTGCTTACGAACAGAAACATACACAAGCGCACACGAACTAGTTAGAACGGGGTAGGGTTTGGCAGCAGCAGCCCAGCCCCAGGCCAGCCTCGTTGGTGGCTCTTGAGCTGGCCGGCCGGCCGAACGGAACCGAAGAGAAAGCTCGCCCACAGACCCGTTCCGCCCCAGAGTTCACTTCCGACGTCGAACCGGTACGACGCCCAACTTCGTAACGATCCGACGACCACTCGGAAGAGCGTGGGCCGACGATCACCGCCACCATCGGCCGTGCGGGCGCACACAAAATGGCGCGACCCATCCGCGACAGAAGGGAGTGGAAAGATTGAACAGCTTGTTTTCCGATTTTGATTTGGATCGAGGAAGAAGAAGTAAATTCGAAAAGTGGGGTGCACGAAGCACTCCGCTCCAGAAAACGATGGCTCAATCTTTCCACCCCCCGCAACAAGGATAACGCCACAGACGAACGCAACGAGCCGGGAGGAAAGCCTGCCTGCCGGTCTCATGCATCGTGGTAACGTCGGACCGTGTGCCGGGACTGTGCGGCCATCCGCGAGCGCGCTTCGGTTGCGGGTTCGCCGGTTGCGGGTTCGTCTGCTGCTCGCCTGTTGAAGTCTTTCGCCTTTCCGCCGTCCGACCGAGGCCCAAGAGCAACCCCAACTGTAGCCGGGCTTAGCGGCCTGCCCACTGCCATCCGTACCTCTATAGACTTACTATCGCAGATTGGAGACATTACATTTACATACACATGCTACGCCCTATTTTTGCTCTCCCTCTCTCTCTCGCTCGCTCTCTCGCTCACTCTTGGCTCTGTTAACACAAAACATAATAAACAGCAAAAGCTTTTTTGGCGCGTTAATTTCTACTCAGTCTTTCAGTGGGTGTTCTCTGTGGAGGATCGATGAGGATCGGGGTGGCATGATTGGTGGTCAATGTTTTGCCCTGTTTTGTGCTTTTATGATTCAAATACCTGTTTCGTGTTTCTTGCCTAAAGGGAGGCCACTGTGGCTGTGGCCCTGTGCCTCCTAGAGTGTTGATCCGGATTGAATAGGTTTGCAGCATCGTTTACCTAACTACGGCTTAATCTAACTCGCCTCACCTAGCGCTCCTAGTGGTCCTATGTACAAGCCCCCTGTTTGGCTATGCTTAACGCAAGAAAAAGAGAAGTAAAATGGGAAATTATAATATTTATCTACCACAACAAAAACCCGCTTCGACCTTCCCGGGATGGTGATGGTTTGCTGTGGTCAATTTTACTGGGACATCGTTTGTGCGCCTTTCCGATGCTAAACACTATACACACATACACGCCCATGCGGGCTACCTATACATACACACATTTGAACTGGCACATGGCAGGCCCGAATTCGAAGCGATTTAAATACGGACAGCGGCTAAAGTTGCCAGTGTGCGTTGCTAATACTGAGAAAGGGTGCGTTTTTTGGGGGTCCCAGGGTCAGTTCGCCCGCGAATAAATACATCTACAAGCTCCGGCTTCACGGGAGCTTCAAAAACCCTGTACACAACGAAGCCAACTGACGCACTGCCCATTGATTTGCCCGAAAGAGTCTGGTTGGCCAAAAGAGAGCCCACCGAGGGGGGCGCTTCTACGCCGCGAGCCTTCTAAAGTCCTCTAATTTTGCCTACAACACAAAAATAACCAAGCATTGGCCGGCACCGTGAAGCGCACTCTCCCGGCGTTGATCTAATTTTCTTGTTAAAATTTGCCGATCGATTTTTGGTAGTTAATTTAACCTTAATTTCTAGCTGCGCGGGCCGCGAAACGAAGCAGAAGCAGGAGCTAACAGATTTTTTTACAACAATCGTGCGCCTCGACGCCACCGACATCGATCGGTGAATGAAAAGTAAAACTCAAAACCTATTTACAAATAGCTAGACACCGCCGCCGCTCTGGCCGCTCCTTCTCGTCGTTCGACCCTCGGCGATCGTTTCAAAAGCCAGAATATTTTAGATAAGCGTCCGGACCGCGATCCGACTGCCTGGATGAGTCACAGGCTCGGTCCCAGCGTCTACAGGCAGGTGTGGATGGTCTTTTTCGTTCGGCAGAGCTTACACTTGACCTCGCAGCACCAGTGGAAGGTGCAGGAGCAGCGCTCCACCACCGTCACCTCCTGGGTCCGGTAGCCCCGGCCGCAGCACATCAGGTCGCACCCGTCCACCCCGATCGACGTGTCGTTGCACTGGCGGCCGTGCGTGCCCTGGATGCCGAGGCGCGGGTTGCGCTCGCAGAACCCGGGCGACGGTTCCAGGTACACCAGGTCCTTCGCGCCCGGCGGCTTATGCTCCGGGTTGTACGGCTTCAGCTGGAAGTTGTATCTGCGGGGACGAGAAGAGAGCACGCCGAAGGCCGTCGAAAATGAGCACCGTTGCCATTTATCACCGGCTTAGTCACCGAGGACCCGAGGACTTACCGATTGATTCGCTTCTGGTGCGCGTGGCCGGCCCCCCGGGCGTGGATCGAGTTGCTGAGCACGCTGTTTGCGCCCCCGATGCCTCCGATGCCGTTCGTGGCCGTCTTCAGGCTGGCGGCGCTCGAGCTGCCGGCCCGGTTCGTGAGCGTGTTCTCGTTGACACCACCGCCGACACCACCGCCGGCGCCACCACCACCAACACCGTTGCCACCGTTGCGCAGCAAACTGTTGCTCACCATGACGCGCGACGCACCGTCGAAGCGATCCTTCAGGATGTCACCGATCGTGCGGAAGCTGTTCAGCCGCATCCAGCACGTCTTCATCGTGCACGAGCCGGACATTCCGTGGCACTTGCACTCCTGCCGCATCTCGGCCTGCACGTGCTGTTTTGGGGAGAGAACGCGGAGAGCAAAACACTTAGCAAACTTGAGCCTTCAAACAACAAACGCCACCAAAAACCGCCATTAAAATATTTCCATTCTCACGACTCACGGCGATGAACTAATCCCGGCTAAATATCCCGAAACACGCCCGCCGGTGGATTTATGGCACCGCATTAAAGACCCATTTGTTTCGTTCGCAGTTCAAATAAAATGCAATAAAAATCAATTAAACATCGCATAAGCTCACGCGGGCGATTCTTCTACACTCAGGTGCCCCTCTGGTGCCCCCGGACATGATGAACATAAGTCCAGTTTATGGCCCCGGGCAACCCAACGCACGCGCGAAACACGGAAAGAATGAAGCAGCGAGCACCCGAGGACCATGGAGTCCATTTTCGCTAAGAGCTTCGATTTGCTAATCCTTTCGATTTCGGACCTCTCAATTCGGGGTCGTTTTCGCTTCTTCGCCCCGTTCCCGAGTGTTCGCTGCCCGAGTCATCAAATTTAATTATCGACCCCGGCGAGGAATGTGGCCCCTTGCACTCCGCTCCGCTCCGCTCCGCATCCACCGAGCAGAGTTCGGGAACTGCATCGTGCGCGGCTGCAGAAGTGAGCACCAAATAATATGTCACTTAATTACAATCACCACAAATTAATAAAATTCATAAATGAATTCATTAGACTTTTATCAGCTGTCAACAGTTTAATATATTCGCCCTCTCTCGCCGGTCCGATCGTTCAAATCAAAACCGGGTTGGATGGCAACACAACGAAACGGAACGAAGCGAAAAACGAAAGGAACTCGGTCTCGAGTTTCGTTCGCGATCGCACTGATCGTGGCGAGCAAGTTTGAAGACGCCTCTAAGCGCACGGTCACGCAATCGCCAAAGCGAAGAAGCGAAACCCGGGCTCCCGGAATATTCGGGGAGTGGGGATGGATTAAAATATTTATTAATGAAATTGGCCATCGGATCTTCGGGCAGCCATCGGGTCGATTTAAGCGGTGGCTGCTGTCGCGTGAGACCGATCGACCCCGGAGCGTGCGAACGCGAGCCGGTTCACCGGCAGGACAGACCAGACCTCCGGCGAAACCATTCGAGAGTGCCCGAAGGAGAAGGGACGCACGAGAGAGAGAGCGAGCGATTGATGCCAACTGCTTTAAGCTCCGTGACCACGCTCCTCACCACGGATGGTGGCCACGAAACATAATTTATTTATTTGACCGGGGCCACCCATCCACGCAACGGCGTGGGTCCGCTCACGAACAGTCCTCGACGGCATCCACGAAACGGTAAGGTCCTTTCTCACGACCTGATTCTAGTTTTGGCACCGAATGGCACTGCTGTCAACCGACCCGATCGCAGATGATCGATCGGATTGGAAAGGAACGACTAGAAGGACTGCAAGGATCGCCTAACTTTTGGGTGACACTTACCGCTCGGCCGGCCTCGTTGTTGTGCAGGTTCATCTTCTCGCGCAGCGACCGTCCCCGTTCGCCCGTGTCGACGAACTCGCGCGAAAACTTAAACCCGAACCCGATGTTGTCACTGCAGCCGCCCCACTCCCAGTCGCCGACGCCCGCCACCGCGCCCACGTTGCTCATCTGCGGCTCACGGTTGTGGTGCGAGTAATCGCAAGTGCACGACTCGATCGAGCCTTCGCTGCACGCCCGGGCCACGCTGTGCGTCACGGCCGCACTGGTGATCGCGTAGATGAACGCCGTCTCGCGACAACCTGCACAGAGAGAGAGAGAGACAGAGAATTAGTAAACGGAATTAAACGTTTCGATAACGCCCGTCCCGAGAGGTCGGTTCTGGCCACCGAAACCGGAGACAGAGCCCAAACCCCAAACGAGCCATCTCCAGCCCACGGCCGGGCCATGTGATTAAAATAAATTAAAACCGTTTTGTAATCCCGCTTACACCCCGGTAGGATCCGTCTAATGACGGAACCCTTAAGCCGGAAAGCCAAAGCACTCCTTCCATGCGCAACTAGAAAAAACCAAACACAAAAGACCAACGCGAAGAATGCGGAGCTAAGACCCTCAGAGCGGAGCGCAGGCCCGAGCGAGGATAAACGAGATTGAGGTTGGCCGTTCCCGGCTCAAGGTTGCCCTGGCCCGGAGAAGAATGGGACCAGCCAGCGTTTCAGGTTTGTGGTCGGAGGCTCTCGAACCGATAAAATCCACTTCTATCCACGAGGAGTGACAAAGTCGAGGCAGGTAGCAGAAGGCCCAGAACGATCTCGAGTGCGTAGAAGGAACGAGCTCGCAGCACGACGGAGCAAGTGACAGCAATCTCAACTGCGGCTGCGTGACGATGACGATCGGTAATCGATTTCGGATCTCGCAACACCTTCGGCACGGCCCCGAAGGACATGCATCTCCGCTGCAACTGGAACAGATTATGGAAATTGCTTTTTGCCGGACCCGGGACCCGTGAACCGGGACCCGGGAAGTTTTCTAGGGTTCGGTTCGCCATATGCCGTCCGCCGGGATGAGGTGGGCCTCCCACCGACGGTCGACTGCCGCGTTCCCTGAACTCCCTGAGCCAACCGGAGCCCAACGTTTAGCACTAATTTTCCACCCGATTTCACACGTTTACACCTTCCCGCGGTGATCGCTGTCGATCATCGGCATGAAATGGTTGCAGCGCTCGTTGGGAGCCCCCCTGGGCCACGGTTCCAGCGTGGAGTATGCAACGAGACAACGAAGTCGTAAAGTCGGAGCTCGGTGGCAATCA
Organism: Anopheles bellator; assembly: GCF_943735745.2. Classification (NCBI taxonomy): domain Eukaryota; kingdom Metazoa; phylum Arthropoda; class Insecta; order Diptera; family Culicidae; genus Anopheles; species Anopheles bellator. The sequence goes on from NC_071286.1 coordinate 69,816,105, forward strand.
ATCATAATAAAGTGCATGGCGAGCCCAGGTTGGCAAGCAGCCAGACACCGATGCGGCTCGGTGTGCTCCTGGAAATCCTGGCAGGAAGCGTGATGATGGAAGCCACGGCCGGGAGTAGCTTCGGGTTGGTCTCACACATCTGGGCACCTTGCTGTGCAAAGGACCCCTAGCTAGAGCTAGGTAGCCGTTGCCAAAAACCCGGTCCCATCCATCAACATCGCCATAAAGCGGGGACTCAAGGACGCCGGAAGGACTCGACGGGCTCAGGTGTCCCAAACTCCAAGGACAGAACCGGTGAACTCCGCTCTGAATCGATAACGAGCCATATCGGTTACGTTCGTTTGCGGCCGGCAACCAACAAACCCTTCGGCCACAAATTGCGCCTCATTATCGAGGGTGTTGCAAGCGTGTTCCGGTCGCGACCATAAACACGCCGCATTGCGATCAATAAAATGGTGGGCCACTCCCAGGCCCAGACCGTCTAATGGCTCGCCTTCATGTCGCCTTCGAACGCGTTATCAACGCCTCGGTTCGCAGGTGGTTCGACTTCTCTCGAATTTTCGAGCTTCCCACTGAAACAAAACTTCCATCGCGGGTTGATAAGCCCGCGCCCGTGTCAGGAATGTCAACCGGCGATAGGGAACGAGGTCGATCGAATGTGAAGCAGCGTTGTCAACCGCGACTAATTTGTGACAATTCATTTGTCATAATCGTTGAGACGTGTACCCCGGCCGTAACTGAACACCGAAATGGAAAAGGGGGAAAAAAGTGGGTCCACGCCTGGTCGAGGAGGATTAGTTTCGATCGCCATCGTTTGTCACGGCGATCGCTGAGCCCGAAAACCCAAGAATGTGTGCCTCTCGTCGGTGATTGATCTGTTATTAATTGATTTATTAGGAGCGGACGGTGAGAGACCGAAGCCGCGTCGCCGTGGCCTAAACGGGTGCCATCTCACGGGGAAGGATCGATGAACGCATTTATTGGATTAAGACATTTCACCGGACCCGCCCGCCCGCCAGATCGTGATCCTCGTGATCGTGGCTTGGAACGCGTCATTCCACCGGCGACCTTCGATCCATCATCGATCGGTGGCCAGTGTCCATCAAACGGGGGTCCGTGGCCCGCATCGCCATGGCCCCCTTTGATCCAATCTTAGTTAATGAATAAATTAACTCTGCATAATCACCTCACGGGACAGCACACGCCCAGCCGGTTAACGGTCTACCCGGGGCCCGATCCGTTGCCCGATTTCGATCCCCAGTCCCGCCGATAACCGGTAACACTGGAGACGGACGGACCTGACACCGATAGCGGACCCGGAGCGAAAAGAAGAAGCACAGAAAGATCGCTCGACATCGCAGCCAACCTTCCCGCGTGCGTCAATCTCCGCCACTCCACAATGCGCCATCCGTTCCGCGGGGGGAGGAGAGGAGGGGGACAAACAAAAAACTAAAACGCTTAATCTGAGCCCCCGGGGCCAGGATCAAAATATTTTCATCCAACCCAAAAAGCCATCCAATGGCCCAGGGGGCGCACGGCTTCTTGAGCAGCACCTCGAGCAGCGGAGGCACCTCCGCTCGTGTTTTCGATGTGTCCTTTCTTGGGGGCCCTCTGCTGCCGTGAGATTCAGTTCCCGACGACGACGACGACGACGACGACAGTAATTGCCGGGTTCGTCGCTGCCGCACGTATTGAGCTTTTCCGTTCCAAAACACCAAACGGACACCAAAAGGGGGTGAAACGAAATTAAAACCAGCACAGGACAAAGCAGGAAATCCGGTCTTCGTTCTGGGGGTTTGCCTGCACCCCCCCCGGTCCGTGCCGGCCCCCCCCTCTGTGTTTGTGTTTAATTTCATTCCGCCGTTGTTTATTTCATTCAACATTCAATGCGCTTATTGTGGCGGTAGGTTTTTGGGCGATATTCGTGTGCAATTTTTCGGTCCGGAACGTTCGTGCGTTCGGGAGTCCCTTTGTCCCCGCTTTCGTGGCCCCTTGTCTGAGTCGACCCAAAATCGGCGCCCTGCGGCGAGGCACAAAAAACGCATCCGCACGGCACAACCAACATAATAAGCGGGTAAAACCGGCGAACAATTAGCCTAATGCGTCAATGTAGACGATGGGCGTTC